>NC_056729.1:295497634-295797634 GCF_019279795.1 Protopterus annectens
GTACCACAGACACCCCATACACTCTACAATAGTACTAGATATAATGACTGTACCACAGATGCCCCATACACTCTTCATTGGTACTAGATGTAATGCCTGTACCACAGACACCCCATACACTCTACAATAGTACTAAATATAATGCCTGTACCACAGATGCCCCATACACCCTACAATGGTTCTAGATATAATCCCTGTATCACAGATACCCCATACAATCTTCAATGGTACTAGATATAATGCCTGTACCACAGACGCCCCCGTACACTCTACAATAGTACTAGATATAATGCCTGTACCACAGATGCCCCATACACTGCACAATGGTACTAGATATATAATCCCTGTACCACAGATGCCCCATACACTCTTCAATGGTTCTAGATATAATGCTTGTACCACAGGTGCCCCATACACTCTACAATGGTACTAGATAGAATGCCTGTACCACAGACACGCCATACACTCTACAATGGTACTAGATATAATGCTTGTACCACAGGTGCCCCATACACTCTACAATGGTACTAGATAGAATGCCTGTACCACAGACACACCATACACTCTACAATGGTACTAGATATAATGCCTGTACCACAGGCACTTCAGCTTACTGTTTGGGATAATGTTAAAAAGGTAAGGTAGGAATACCTCATAGGAATAGAAAAGTAATTGCAGGGGATATCCACTAAATGAGACATATCGCTGTACTAATGATGATACGTAAACATATGGCCTTGAGTGTTGTAATTTTATATGGCCTATAAGTATATTTAAGTAGCTGTTCTCAGCTGATACTATGTTACTCCAAACAGTTTATGCAATTTTGATAAGTGTTTTCTACTGCCCTGAACATCCAGTATAACTCCAGTCGGTGCCTATTTCCACAGACAAAAACACTAATAAATTAGTTTATTTCTGAATCAAACAATTCTTCATGCATCACTTGGCTAGCAGATGTCTCATTTATTTATTTTTGTTTATCGAGAAAGTCCAACTGAGATTGATCCCATTTTCAGTGGTGGCCCAGGGAGAAAAGCTCCACAGTTATTATAGATGTAGGTACAAAGAAGATTACAAATTTCTGTATATAAAGTAATATATGAGTTTTTCATTGTACAAGGAGAAAAAAGCTGTACAGTTTTACAATTACAAAATACAGAAGATATTTACTTTACATACATATATGCAACATTTTCAGTATGAATCAGATATGTATGTACATTAAAATTATGTGTACAGTTTAGGATCTATAGTTGAACTGTCTGCTTTCTTTATCTCAGTAACTCTGCCACGCTAAAATAAAGAGGAAAGTAAGCTGGCAGAAGTTTCCATAAGTAAATTCTTACTGAACGTAATGCATTAACGAAAGAAAATGTTGATATGCAAATGGGCATATTAGTTACTAAATTATCACAAATCATTTGTCTTGCTTCTTGAAGCTGTCAGATTAGCCTCTCCTTCATTTACATAAATGCCATCTTAACAGATGAATGGAAAGAAAAGCTTATGGAACTAGAGTGACCTCAGAGGTTCTTTACAGAAAGAACACAAGGTGTAACAAACCAGCCTTAAACAGAGTGCCTTAAAGTCTTGTCCTTCTACTCAGTCTCCTACAAATTGCTGGAGGGTGATCTATGCCTGGCTTACGAGGCATCTGCCATCCCCACACTTATGAATCTGCTGCATACTCGTATGTCATAGAGTACCAGAAATACAAAGGCTAGGTACCTGAATTTTATCTGTGATTTTAACAGAACATGCTGGAGAAAAAGAGATGTGTCCCAGAGACTGCCCCTATATATGACTAGGGACTGTATATTTCTTGGGTCTACTTCAAAACATCTAAAACCCATAACATCTAATTTCATAACATTGAGACCAGAACATCTAAAACCCAAAACATCTAAAACCCTTAACATCAAATTTCATAACATCTAACACTACAAATCACAAGAAAATAACACCCCCTCCACATATAACGACACCAAACTACCAAACACACTTTTTACTATGTTTTTGCAGGGGGGCAAGCCCCTCCTGCACCCCACACCACCGTAAATTAAATATACCAACTCCAAGATCACACTACAGTGGGAAAAAGTAAATTTCCAAACTCCACTGTATCAAGCCCCCCCCCCCCCCGGAGAAACATAGTAAAAAGTGTGTTTGGTAGTTTGCTGTCGTTATATGTGAAGGGGGTGTTATTTTCATGTGACTTGTAGTGTTAGATGTTATGAAATTCGATGTTATGGGTTTTAGATGTTCTGGTTTCAATGTTATGAAATTAGATGTTATGGATTTTAGATGTTTTGAAGGGGACCCATTTTTCTTATATAATTAATAGCAGTACTTAGTGATGGCTATAGAACAGTACAACTTTTCTGAAACAATCAGTCAACCTATCGAGGCTTCCAGACCTGCCTGTCCTTATATTTTCTTATGTTTCTGAATGATACTATTCCACCATATTATTGTTATCACATTGCCTTAATAATCAAAGATGTCTGCCAACACAGTCTGCTGCATCTCCTGACCCCACCATACTTATCATAAACATTTTTACATCAGCAGCTCCATTGCATTATATATCCATATATGGACTTAATGTCCACATTGTCAGTTGCTATCACTGTAGTACCTAAAAGTTGCCTTTTAAGAAAGGGTACTAGTACATGGCATGATGGTTTTGTCTTTCTTGGATTAATCTATTTAAGTGTGATATGGTTGACAGTAACTATACACTCTACCCCTCAAGAAATATTTGCAGAAGGGCGGAACCTAGATGGCCAACTGAGAGCAGTGAATTTTGAGAGCTCCATAAACTAGTATAATAATATAGGAACATTTTATTATTTTCAAGTATAAAACGTCAGAAATCTATAGAAAAACTACTAAACTGCATACATATCAATTTTGGTGGAGATATACAAAAATGCTCCTGTCAACTTGGAGATATATTGAGTCACTGAATATGAACAACTCAGGGAATTCTCATCCAGATGCTGCTTTGAAAAAAGCAATTCCAATTGATTTGAAAAAAGAACTGCAATTGATGACATCTAACTTACAGTAACTAAAAATGACTTAGAAAATCTCAAATTAAATTCTCAAAAACAGACCGAGACAACAGCACCATACAAAAATAACAAATATAGAGACTTCTCTAAATGACATTGAATGGAGACTCAAAGAGGAAGAATTCCAAAAATAATTTCTACTTAAACAGAATACATGGCTGCTTAACAAAATAGATGACTTAGAAAACAGGGAAAGGTGAAACAACATAAGGATCTTTGATCTGCCTGAAAACACTGAAGGAGAAGACATTATTTCATTCTTAACAACCTGGATTCCTGAATTTTTAGACTTGAAAGAGACACTTTCATTTGGAATTGAAATGGCACATAGAGCACTGAGGAAACCTACTTCTAACTCAACAAATACTCCCCCTAGATCCATGGTTATAAATTTTCTTTTGTTTCTGGACAAGGAACTAATATTAAAATCTGCTTGGAGAAAAATCACCCTAAAAATACAATCAAAGCCTGATAAGGTTTGACAGTGATTATTCTTCCAGAACACTAGAACAAAGGAAAAACGTCTGGCCAATAATAAAACTGTTGAAACAAAACAACATTAAAGCCTTTCCAGTCAAGCTAAAAATACTTTTTTGCCAATGAGATGAGAACCTTTAATGACTTAGAAGAAGATACTCTATTCATCAAAAACAACATAGTGTCTATCGCAGAAGAAATGAAATGGGTGGCACCTACACTTTCTTCTAATCCTTTGACTGCTTGGTTCATAGGTTCACTGTCCTTGTTGACCACTTTAAGCCTAGCCAATTACCCTATGTAAGAATCAAACCCTGCACCTTTTGTTTATAAGGTAAACACCTTAACCATTATGCCAACCTCCCACCCTAATCTAGAAAGAAGAAACAAAAAACTGAGTCAAAGATAGTTGTCCCAAAAAATAACTCTTACAAGTACATCTCTCAAAGTATCAAGTGATATGGTAAATCACTTGTCATCTGTTTTTATTTTTTAAAAAAAGGATGGTTTCTTCAACAACTGAGAAACAGTAATGATTTATTTGGAATGTTCAAAGAGTCCAATAATTCTTCACAAACAAAAGTAGGTCAAGATGGGTTACTATTTACATTAGCCCCCGGATTTACTAATCTTTCATGTAAGACTAGATTAGTCTTACACGGAAGTGCCAGTTTAAGAGTATGATGGCAGCGCGCCATGCATATTAATGAGGGTGCGTTGCCTCAAATATAAAGCTTACATGGAGCGTGGATGAGTGTAGGGGGTGTGTCAGACTTCCGAGCAGTCCAAAAATCCATGCCCCTGCAATGAAGAAATGCCACAATTTCGAGTTACATGAGCGAGTCTGCTCACATGTGCACAATGTAACACTACACTCCCCCATATGTTAAACAACTGACAAAACTAAAAATAAAAAGAAATGTTTTTTCTTCCAATATAGCTGCCCGTATTTGCGTGGGTTTGCTCAGGTTTGCCCATTGCTTAGCTACAGTTAACAGATTAGACACCAGAAGAGGATAATAAGAAAAATATATGCAAACTAAGCAAAGTAGCGATAGCGTAGTGGTTAGAGCCTTCATACAAAGATGAGGCATTCCCAGTTCAAGTCCCACTACTGCACGTTTCATTTTCTGTGGGAAATCTGTGTACAAAAATATTTCCTGACATTTTTTATGTATAAGTTTTGTAAAAAAGCAATGAAATGTTAAACGTAGTAGTGAACGAATTTTGTACACATATATATATATATATATATATATATATATATATATATATATATATGTATATATATAAAGGTGAAATGGTTATGCATTCTGAGGCATGAGTACCCTATTTTAAGCAATATAAAGCACTGCTAAGCACATTTTACCATTATTGAGCATATTTAAATACAATTGCGCATAGCTGTGCACCGCGCTAACCAGCACAACCGCAACATATTTGCACATAGCTGCGCACCGCGCTAACCAGCACAACGTCAAGCAACATCGAGCAACATCGAGCAATGTTGAGCAACGTTGAGCAAAGTCGGGCAAAGTTGAGCAAAGTCAGTTAAACACGCTCACACCTCCTTTACTGTACCTTAACCAGTCAGGTCAGCAGGAGAATAAAAAGCAGTGATAGGGCTCAAACTCAGGATACTATGCACTATAGTCACAGTATTTAACCACTAAGCCATGACAGCATTTTACAAACATGCACATTCAAAAGACACACATCTATCAAAGGAATTTTAAACATTGCCAACATCAGCTAAGCAGGCATGCCTACAGCTGAGTTTTTCCAAAACTGGCCAATCACAAATAAGTGCGGGAAATGAGGCATATTTAAGCTCCACAGGTGGGAATACTAGTTATAACTGGTTGTAGCTTCCTTCTGCAGTCAGCATGGCTGGTGTTGGAGAAGGCACTCGATTTACAGTGCAATGCTGGGGCATCCAGGAGTCCAAAGTAATGGCTTGGCTCCTTGTCCACAATCATGAGGAAAGACTCCTGTGGTGCCAGTACCAGGGTACCCAATATAAAATGGAGGCCTGGAACAGTCTTGCCTGTGATCTCACCAGTGTCAGTGGTGTTCTTTGGACTGGTGAGCAGGTCAGGCACCATTATTCTGACCTGAAGCGATGTAGGGAGGATCAACTGGACCAGTGTATCCAGGAATCCCGTATGATGCCTAATGCCACAGTACTGAGTAAGTAGCCATTGTTTTAAGTAGTTAAGAATTGCTATGCTTGTCTATACTGTGGATAGGTATGTCTCAATATCACTGCATTTACTTCACAGCTGCAGGTGTCCAGGCTATGAACCAGCAAGCCCATGAAGATAGGCTGCAAAGGCTGCATCATGAGGCAGGTTAGTAATTATTCTGCATGTACTGTTATATAAAATAAATGAGAGAGCCTTCAAAAAGTATTTTAACCCAACAAATAAAGGTGTAATAATCCTTTAATAAATGTATGATTCATGGAGTGTGCTGTGTCATTTTCTTTGATATGTTGTTGTACTGTTGCATTTTACAAATAGTAGTGTTGTATTAAGCAGTATCAACCCACACTTGAGTAGGCCCATATAACGTGGATGAAGGGAGTGCCAGTATCTCGAATGCATATGTACAGCCCTCAACTGTTGGTTCATGGCCAGCATGTACAGGTTAATCTGGCACATGAGTAGCTTGGTATTGTGTTCCCCAGAAATGTCAGTGTGCTGCCAGAAATGTAGGGAGCTGTTAACATATAACTGATACTTTCACCTGAACATATCTAGATACTTATATGAAAGTAGATCTGTCAGTGTACCATCTTAGCTGTAGTGTGTGTGAGCAACTCTCAAAATATGTTGCAGTAACATCTGCATCTTGGACAGTTTGTATGTAAGATACAGCTCATGTATATAATGATCTAGCAAAATCCAATTGCACAATATAAGGATATTGGGTAGTGTAATAATACATGTAAGGGACATATAACTGCAGTTAATAGGAATGTAGTGAAAACTAGAAGGATATATAAGTTGTTAATTGAACTATTTTCCCACCCTACTGTATGTGCATAAAAAATGCAATTCCACACCTCAGTCAGTATGTCTAATCTCAAAACATTTGTCGGGACATATATCCTATTGGTTTATAAATATTTGCATTTATTTCTATGCATGTGCCCTGTTAAAATATCACAATATTGGTGGCCTGTTGCCAGCAATTCAACCTGCATGCTGTTGTAATGTCCACTAATGTTCTATATATGCATGTAATATGCTTGCTTTTCAACTGTTGGAAATCTGGTGTGTTGGTTTAATGGGAATACTTCTGCATGCTGTTATAACTAATTTGTAATGCTGTTGACTGTTACTAACCCATATCTTTATTAAACTCTCCAAAACATACTTCGTATTGGAAGGCCGGTCCCAGCGGACCCACCTGTCCCACCTCAGCTGGCCATGGCACCTGGCACCAGCAGATCTGGTGCCCAGCCTGGGACCTCCTCTTCCATTGGCCCTGTGCCACCTTTGGGTGGAAGTGCTGCAGAGGATGGGGCTTGGCCCTCCCGTGCAAGCGTGGGCGGAGGAGCACCTATCACCCTTCGAACAGTCTGGGCTGTGGTGCGTAGAGAAATTTAAAGTTCTGTTGCAGAACCTCTATGCCAGCTTGAGGCTCGAGTGGCACAACTCCCTGGTCAGCCTGCCCCTCCTACACAGCCCCCAGCACAGCCACCCTCTGAGCCGTGAAGGTGCAGTGATGACTGCCCATGGGTGGGGACCTCAGTCCCACTGTTTCCATCTGGGGGCTCATGGGTTTGTAATTTCCAAACATCCCTCCCCGTCAAAGGTGTTCACCCACCACATGTGTCATATACTGCCCCTAAATGCGTCTTGTTTGTCTTGTCTGTTTACCTCCCCAACCTACCTCCCCAAATATACCTACTTCCCCTACCTCACATTCCACTCTCACCTGAAAAAAAGGGCAATCTGCTCCCAAAGAAAAATTATGCCCCATACATAGCTGCCCATTTTGCACACATGTCCACTGAACACATGAAATGTTATTTAATTGGCATTACAGCATACTTTGTTGTCCTCACCCCTCTCTCAGGGGTTGGAGGGTTCATATCTACCTCCAAATTTATTGCATATGCACAGCTGTTGCTGTTGAAGAAATGGGCAGCTATGGACTTTCCCTACACCCATGCTGCACACCCCGAGGTATTTTCCATACTGTCTTTCCCTCTTTTTGCCCCTTTTTCACCACTTTCCTATCTCCCCATTTTTCTTTTCTTTCAAAGAAATTAGCATGGGGGTGAACGGGAGTAAGCACTATTAAGCAGTAGTTAGTGGGTTTGCATGGGTTTGCACTTGTTTGAGCTTGGCTAAGCAATGCGCAATCCCATGCAAACCCACTTACAACTGCTTAAAAGTGCCTTAGTCACTCTGTATGTGAGGGCCCTTGTTCTGCTCAGGAGCAAAATAAAACACCTCTGTAAGTCTTGAACCCCAGACCTTGCACACAGTACACAACATGAAGTACCACTAAGCCACAGTAAACATACATCAAGTTGGTGCTTAAATAATTATATCATGCATCAGAAAGAGTGAATGCAAAGGAAAATTAGGAATACCATACCACACAACTTGTTCTGTGGATGTTGACCAACAGTTGTTGTGGGATTACATTACATGACTGTGATAAGAGAAGCAGCCATTCTAGCAGGAAATAATGTTACACCATCACTTTACAACCCCACACAGTATCACAGCAGGACAAACACTGGCATATCTATTTAGGGCAGAGGTCATACCTCCCAACTGTCCCTAATTTTCAGGGATGTCCCTGATTTTGGATCAAATTTTAGTTCTGTCCCTCTGAATCCCTCCTAAAACTACTGATTTTGGCCAGAAAGGTGGTGAATTACACTTAATGAATAATGACAATAATTAAGAGTTTGACACTTCTTTTACTTCAGAAAAAGTGTATTAATTCATATGCACTGATTCTCTCAATGTTTCAACTTAATGGCACTAATATTTTAAAGGTGTCCCTGATTGTCCCTGACTTTTTCTTGACTTTTCCCTGAGTCTGTTCAAATATGTACCTGATTGGTTGAGAAATCTGGCAGAGGCAGAAACACAGTGGCATATTAGCCTTTCTGCTGTTACACACTGTGCAAATAGCTTTGGAAGGAGTTTCAAAAGCATACTTTTATGTAGGAATACAACACTGAAATACAAATGGATGTAGCCATGTACTGGTAACAACCAACTGTAAGAATGCCATTGCTCAATTGCTGAAAAGACCTGTGTGGTGCACAGACAAAAAATAACAGGCTATTCTCTGGCTATCATGTGGATAGGTCCACAGTTGGGAGTTACGCAGACAGACTACTTGCCTTGATAAACTAACATGTACACAGCAACCCTGTAAGTCCAGCAAGATAAAATCCACACAATACTACTCTGTACTTCTGCAACCCTACCCAAATGTAGAATATACCTGTGTGTGCAGGGTCTACCAAGAATGTAGGTAAGTATACTCACAGTACTGAAATGTGTCCAGTTTTTCTGAGCAGCTTGTGCTAATCTCAACACTAAAAAAGCACAAACTGTTTAGAACTGAGCAAATGAATATTCACAGTATAGCAGTTCACAAACAATTCTTGTGCCAAAGGAGTACATCTCTATAACTAGCTTTGTATGGCAGTTAATTGTAACAGTTGAAAATAAAGTGCATCTTTCCATGTATCTTGGGGTAGCATTTTGAGGGGTGAGTACATTTCTACACTGACAAGTGGGTACTGGAAGCAGCAACATTAGGTCTGAGTACAAAATGTAAATCTCTGGCTACACCCCTGGCTTCTGATATAAGAACTATACCAACTTTCTGTCTTAAACAATGATGTCCACACCAAACAAGGATGATCTCTATCTTGGAAAGCTGAAAGGGCTATGTCTACATGAGTCAGCAATTTATAGTACTGGGTTGCTATGACAGTGATTACTGCAATTATTACACATCAGGCTGCATGCAGTTAGCAAATGGTGGACACTAATTGGTGCAGAGGCCATCACATGCTCATGTGCAAATTCCTACAAAAGCAGGCTGCAATCTCTGCCAACAAACTCAATCACTCTATTGCAGAGACTGACAGAGAGAGAGAGAGAGAGAGAGAGAAAGATACAGAGAAAAGGAAAAATAAATATTACCAAATTATACAAAGGAAAGGTATGTGACACATATGTATTTACTGGCATGTAATAGATGTTATTGAAGAATAGTCTACATAATGTGAAACATTCACATGTGGCAGCAGTACTTCTTTATGCACAGATGTTCTGCTTAACTACTGCTATGGACAATACTGTGTGTGCCTGTGAGCAGTGGGACATACCTGTGAAATGTGTAGCTCAGCATTAAATGTCAAAGATCTGATCCATGTTATCTGTGTTCTGTACAGTAGTGTGGCCAATGGCTGTTGGGGCGATTAGCGCTGACATTATATAAACATGGGTGTGACAGAACAACACATGCATGATAGTCATATTAAAGTGTAGCTTAGCATTGGCAACTGCTGTAGCAGTCTAGTATGCTTATCTAGCATCTGTTGCCATATATACCTCCCCTAATGTTAGTCTGTGTTCATATGTGACACCTGTTTGTGTTGCAGCAAGGCCCAACAGTTCAGCTGTGAGGTCCAAGGACTTACAACAGTGTGGACCATGTGTGTGTATGCCACACACATACGGAAAAATATATATGTGTCATATATATTCACATCTGTATATGTGCATAGAACAGGGGGCATATTGCAACTGTTTGCGAAGGGGGGAGATATATATGTTGGTGAAGGTTAGTATGCACATATTTGTATGTAGGTTTAGTGTGTGACAAACAAGACAGCATACAGTGCTGGTATATGACATGTGGTGGTTAAACACTGTGGGTGGTTTGTTCAGTTTGCAATGCTGAAGCCAGTAAGGCCTGCTAAAGCTACCTGGGTTGTGAACATCTTCAATGCATTTATCCCAAGACTGTGCGATTTTATTACATTACTGTACACCTTACAGCCTTTGTATAATTGATATATTCACTATGAAAGGTTAAATGTATATCTGCCTACATATATATGTATATGTAGACAAATGGATGTGTATATGTATATATATATATATATATATATATATATATATATATATATATATATATATATATACACACACACATATATATACTCATACACACCTACATCTACTTGTTGCAATAGATTCTCTGTACTGTTGAATGACTGTGATGGTCAATATGTTTGTGAATACGTCAAAGATATGTATCTGTGGGATAGCTTAGTGGGAAACTGTTTATGTTATGGTATTATGGGTCCTTGCTTTGATCATAGCAAAAGCTGTATATTGTGTTGCTAGGCAGAACAAATGCTATTGCATACAGTGTGATTAAGTCCCTTGGTTTTAACTAGGGTGTGTCATTGGAGGCTAAAGCACTACATCTATGATTATTGATTGGTACCGATGTTGAATGCAAATCCTGTGTATACTGTAGTACTAATTGAAGCTCTGGGCCTGTACAGCAAAGCATGGTGTATGTCCACATTGCTTGCATCCACTGTTTTGTGTGGTCCCTGTATTCATCACAGATTACATTTCTCAAGATTAAGGTTGTGTAAGTAATGACACACAGTACTGTATAGTACACACTGAAAGCTTATCTGGGTTGTCATACCTTTCTGTCCTGTAATTATGTCTGATATGTGTGTGTGGGTATGTCTGTAACATGTCCTTTGACATATGTGTGGTAATACATATAACTGTGTATCTAGCAACATTCATAGTGTACTACAGCAGTATGTGACCTATATTCCCAACTGTGCACATATTTTGGCCATGGGTTTGGCATTAACAAGTTGTGTGGTATAATAGTAATACATTTACTGGACCTTACACTGATTGTGATGGATGATATATTTCTTTACACATCAGCTTGATGTATATCTGCTGTGGCTAGGTTGGTGCATCTTGTTGCATACAGTATGCCAGGTACACTTGTATAGTCTTATATAGTGACTTTATTTTGTTGCTGTGCAGAACATGGTTCATTAGATAGAGAGTGAGCAAGGCACTTTCAAGCAGTTGTGGGGTGAGCAGTGATAAGTGGCAGTTACAGTGTTTCACTCTCGGTTAGCTTATAGGTTGCTTTATATTGCAGTTCAGTGATATCTGTACTGTATAATGTTAAATGTGCCATATGATTTGCTCAGATATAGTTTTGTAATTATGTCTTCCAGGGATCATGGCCCACCACAGGAACCCGGGTTACAGTAGTGCTGAAGATGATATCATTACTAGTAGTATGATTCAGCACTACCATCTCATGTTTTCACCAACCAGCCAGGACCAGCAGGAACGTACTGCAATGTACAAAATGTTGTCCACAGGGTCAATGAGGTAGGCCTGCATAACCAGACATATCATCAGGTACACCACCACTGCAGTGATCTTCTCAGACATGTCCGTCAGCGTGCCGCTGATGTGCATAGACAACAGCTTGCAACAAGAGGTGATGTTAATATCCATCCCCCCTCGCCAGAGTGGAGGAGCTGCTCATGAGCCTGGTGGCACCTGCCCAACAACAACAGCAGCAGACATACACCATGATGGTGGTTGGAGCTACCCAGCAAGCACATATGGAGCATGCAGGTAACATGGCATATCTGTAGACTACCATTATCTGTATTGGTAGATCATGCATATGTGAGATGTAGAGTGTGTCGTTCAAAGATGTGGAGCCTGTTGATGTGAAATGCTGATCATTTGGAACATAATCTGTAGCCCTGTGAATGCACAAACAAAAGTAGGTCAAGATGGGTTACTATTTACATTCCCCGGTTTACTAATTTTTCATGTAAGACTAGATTAGTCTTACGGAAGTGCCATTTTAAGAGTATGATGGCACCCCCATGCATATTAATGGGGGTGCTTGCCTAAAATTAAAGCTTACATGGAGCGGGGATGGTGTGGGGGGTGTCAGATTTCCGAGCAGTCCAAAATCCATCCCCCTGCAATGAAGAAATGCCACAATTTAGTTACATGAGCAGTCTGCTCACATGTGCACAATGTAACACTACACTCCCCATATGTTAAACAACTGACAAAATTAAAAAAAAAGAAATTTTTCTTCCAATATAGCTGCCCGTATTTGGGGGGTTTGCTCAGGTTTGCCCATTGCTTAGCTACATTTAAACAGTTAGACACCAGAAGAGGATAATAAAAAAAATATATGCAAATTAAGAAAAATAGCGATAGCGTAGTGGTTAGAGCCTTCATACAAAGAGGAGGCATTCCCAGTTCAAGTCCCACTACTCCCGTTTCATTTTCTGTGGGAAATCTGAAACAAAAATATTTCCTGACATTTTTATGTATAAGTTTTGTAAAAAGCATTGAAATGTTAAAAAAGTAAAAAAATTTTTAAAATATATATATATATATATATATATATATATATATATATTATATATAAAAAGGTGAAATGGCTATGCATTCTGAGGCATGAGTACCCTATTTTAAGCAATATAAAGCACTGCTAAGCACATTTTACCATTATTGAGCATATTTAAATACAATTCCCAAGCTACCCCCAAACCCAACAAAACCCCAACATATTTGCACATAGCTCCCCCCCAACCAACGAAAGCAACCCGAAACATCGAGCAATGTTGAGCAACGTTGAGCAAAGTGGGGCAAAGTTGAGCAAAGTCAGTTAAACAGCCACACCTCCTTTACTGTACCTTAACCAGTCAGGTCAGCAGGAGAATAAAAGCAGTGACAGGGCTCAAACTCAGGATACTGTGCACTATAGTCACAGTATTTAACCACTAAGCCATGACAGCATTTCAAAACATGCATTTCAACAGACACAATCTATCAAAGGAATTTTAAACATTGCCAACATCAGCTAAGCAGGCATGCCTACAGCTGATTTTTTCCCAAAACTGGCCAATCACAAATAAGTGCGGGAAATAAGGCATATTTAAGCTCCACAGGGGGGAATACTTGCTATAACTGGTTGTAGCTTCCTTCTGCAGTCAGCATGGCTGGTGTTGGAGAAGGCACTCGATTTAAAGGTGCAATGCTGGGGCATCCAGGAGTCCAAAGTAAGGGTTTGGCTCCTTGTCCACAACCAGGAGGAAAGTCCCCTGGAGGGCCAGTACCAGGGTACCCAATATAAAATGGAGGCCTGGAACAGTCTTGGGGATCTCACCAGTGCCACTGGTGTTTCTCAGACTGGTGAGCAGGTCAGGCACCATTATTCAGACCTGAAGCGATGTAGGGAGGATCAACTGGACCAGTGGATCCAGGAATCCCGTACGATGCCTAATTCCCCAATACTGAGTAAGTAGCCATTGTTTTTAAGTATTTAAAAATTGCTATGTTTGTCTATACTATGGATAGGTATGTCTCAATATCACTGCATTTACTTCACAGCTGCAGGTGTCCAGGCTATGAACCAGCAAGCCCATGAAGATAGGCTGCAAAGGCTGCATCATGAGGCAGGTTAGTAATTATTCTGCATGTACTGTTATATAAAATGAATGAGAGAGCCTTAAAAATGTCTTTTAACCCAATAAATAAAGGTGTAATAAACCTTTAATAAATGTATGATTCATGGAGTGCGTCTGTGTCATTTTCTTTGATATGCTGTTGTACTGTTGCATTTTTACAAACAGTAGTGTTGTATTAAGCAGTGTCAACCCACATGTGGGTAGGCCCATATAACGTGGATGAAGGGAGTGCCAGTATCTTGTATGCATATGTACATCCCTCAACTGTTGGTTTATGTCCAGCATGTATAGGTTAATCTGGCACATGAGTAGCTTGGTATTGTGTTCCCCAGAAATGTCAGTGTGCTGCCAGAAATGTAGGGAGCTCTTAACATATAACTGATACTTTCACCTGAACATATCTAGATAATTATATGAAAGTAGATCTGTCAGTGTACCATCTTAGCAGTAGTGTGTGTGAGCAACTCTCAAAATATGTTGCAGTAACATCTGCATCTTGGACAGTTTGTATGTAAGATACAGCTCATGTATAAAGATCTAGCAAAATCCAATTGCACAATATAAGGACATTGGGTAGTGTAATAATACATGTAAGGGACATATAACTGCAGTTAATAGGAATGTAGTGAAAACTAGAAGGATATATAAGTTGTTAATTGAGCTATTTTTTCCCACCCTACTGTATGTGCATAAAAATGCAATTCCACCCCTAAAGTAAATATGTCTAATCTCAAAACATTTGTTGGGACATATGTCCTATTGGTTTATAAATATTTGCATTAATTTCTATGCATGTGCCCTGTTAAAATACCACAATATTGGTGGCCTGTTGCCATCAATTCAACCTGCATGCTGTTGTAATGTCCACTATTGTTCTATATATGCATGTGTTATGCTTGCTTTTCAACTGTTGAAAATCTGGTGTTTTGGGTTTTAATGGGAATACTTCTGCATGCTGTTATAACAAATTTTGGGGAATGCTGTTGACTGTTACTAACCCATATCTTTATTAAACTCTCCAAAACATAGTTGAAAGGCCGGTCCCAGCGGACCCACCTGTCCCACCTCAGCTGGCCATGGCACCTGGCACCAGCAGATCGGGGCCCCCTGGGACCTCCTTCTCCGTTGACCCTGTGCCACCTTTGGGTGGAAGTGCTGCAGGGGATGGGGCTTGGCTCCCCCCCGTGCAAGCGTGGATGGAGGAGGGGCACCTATCACCCTTAACAGCCCGGGCTGTGGTGCTAGAAAAATTGAAAGTTCTGTTGCAGAACCTCTATGCCAGCTTGAGGCTGGTGGCACAACTCCTGGGTCAGACTCCCCTCCTACACAGCCCCCAGCACAGCCACCCTCTGGGCCGTGAAGGTGCAGGCGTGACTGCCCATGGATGGGGACCTCAGTCCCACTGTTTCCATCGGGGGGCTCATGGGTTTTTTTTCCAAACATCCCTCCCCGTCAGAGGTGTTCACCCACGACATGTGTCATATACCATCCCTGTATGCATCTTGTTTGTCGTGTCTGTTTACCTTCTCAACCTACTTCCCTAAATATACCTGCTTCCCCTACCCCACATTCCATTCTCAACTGAAAAAAAAAATGGCAATCTGCTCCCAAAAAAAAATTACGCCCCATACATAGCTGCCCATTTTGCACACATGTCCACTGGTCACATGAAATGTTATTTAATTGGCATTACAACATACTTTGTTGCCCTCATCCCTCTCTCAGGGGTTGAAGGGTTCATATCTACCTCCAAATTTATTGCATATGCACATCTGTTGAAGAAAGGGGCAGCTATGGACCTTCCCTAAACCTGTCCTGTATATCCCAAGCTATTTTCCATACTGTCTTTCCCTCTTTGTGCCTCTTTTTCACCACTTTCCTATCTCCCCATTTTCTTTTCTTTCAAAGAAATTAGCATGGGGGTGAGCGGGATTAAGCACTATTAAGCAGTAGTTAGTGGGTTTGCATGGGTTTGCACTTGTTTGAGCTTGGCTAAGCAATGCGAAACCCATGCAAACCCACTTCCTTTAAAAGTGCCTTAGTTACTCTGTATGTGGGGGCACTTGTCCTACTCAGGAGCAAAATAAAACACCTCCGTAAGTCTGGCTCCCCAGACCTTGCACACTACACAACATGAAGTACCACTTATCCACAGTAGATATACATCAAGTTGGTGCTTAAATAATTATATCATGCATCAGTATGAGTGAATGTAAAGGAAAATTAGGAATACCATACCACACAACTTGTTCTGGGGATGTTGACCAACAGTTGTTGTGGGATTACATTACATGACTGTGATAAGAGAAGCAGCCATTCTAGCAAGAAATAATGTTACACCATCACTTTAAAACCCCCACACAGTATCATAGCAGGACAAACACTGGCATATCTGTTTAGGGCAGGGGCCCATACCTCCCAACTGTCCCTAATTTTCAGGGATGTCCCTGATTTTGACAAATTTTAGCTCTGCCCCTCTGAATCCCTCCGAAAACTACTGACTTTGGCCAGAAAGGTGGTGAATTACACTTAATGAATAATGACAATAATTAAGAGTTAGACACTTCTTTTACTTCAAAAAGGGTGTATTAATTCATATGCTCTGATTCTCTCAATGTCTCAACTTAATGGCACTAATATTTTAAAGGTGTCCCTGATTGTCCCTGACTTTTCTTGACTTTTCCCCTGAGTCTGTTCAAATATGTACCTGATTGGTTGAGAGGTCTGGCAGAGGCAGAAACACAGGCATATCAGCCTTTCTGCTGTTACACACTGTGCAAATAGCTTTGGAAGGAGTTTCAGAAGCATACCCTTATGTAGAAATACAACAGTGACATACAAATGGATGTAGCCATGTACTGGTAGCAACCAACTGTAAGAATGCCATTGCTCTATTGCTGAAAAGACCTGTGTGGTGCACAGAAAGAAAATAACAGGCTATTCTCTTGCTATCATGTGGATAGGTCCACAGTTAGGAGTTCCCAGACAGACTACTTGTCTTGATAAACTAACATGTACACAGCAACCCTGTAAGTCCAGCAAGATAAAATCCACACAATTGTGCTTCTGCAACCCTACCCAAATGTAGAATATACCTGTGTGTGCAGGGTCTACCAAGGATGTAGGTAAGCATACTCACAGTACTGAAATGTGTCCAGTTTTTCTGAGCAGCTTGTGCTAATGTCAACACTAAAAAAGCACAAACTGTTTAGAACTGAGTAAATGAATATTCACAGTATAGCAGTTCACAAACAATTCTTGTGCCAAAGGAATACATATAACTAGCTTTGTATGGCAGTTAATTGTAACAGTTGAAAATAAAGTACATCTTTCCATGTATCTTGGGGTAGCATTTTGAGGGGTGAGTACATTTCTACACTGACAAGTGGATACGGGGCAGCAACATTAGGTCTGAGTACAAAATGTAAATCTCTGGCTACACCCTGGCTTCTGATATAAGAACTATCCCAAACCCTTTCTGTCTTAAACAATGATGTCCACACCAAACAAGGATGATCTCCATCTTGGAAAGCTGAAAGGGCATGCTTACATGAGTCAGCAATTTATAGTACTGGGTTGCTATGGCAGTGATTACTGCAATTACTACACAGCAGGCTGCATGCAATTAACAAATGGTGGGCACTAATTGGTGTAGAGGCCATCACATGCTCATGTGCAAATTCCTACAAAAGCAAGCTGCAATCTCTGCCAACAAACTCAAACACTCTTTTGCAGAGACTGACAGAGAGAAAGACAGGGAGAGAGAGAAAAAAGGAAAAATAAATATTACGAAATTATACAAAGGAAAGGTATGTGACACATATGTATTTACTGGCATGTAGTAGATGTTATTGAAGAATAGTCTACATAATGTGAAACATTCATATGTGGCAGCAGTACTTCTTTATGCACAGATGCTCTGCTTAACTACTGCTATGGACAATACTGTGTGTACCTGTGGGCAGTGGGACATACCTGTGAAATGTGTAGCTCAGCATTAAATGTCAAAGATCTGATCCATGTTATCTGCATTCTGTACAGTAGTGTAGCCAATATCTGTTGGGGGGATTAGTGCTGACATTATATAAACATGGGTGTGACAGAACAACACATGCATGACATTCATATTAAAGTGTAGCTTAGCACTGGCAACTGCTGTAGCAGTCTAGTATGCTTAATTAGCATCTGTTGCCATATACACCCCCTAATGTTAGTTTGTGTTCATATGTGACACCTGTTTGTGTTGCAGCAAGGCCCAACAGTTCAGCTGAGAGGTCCAGGGACTTACAACAGTGTGGACCATGTGTGTGTATGCCACAAAATACAAAAAAATATATATGTGTCATATATATTCACATCTGTATATGTGCATAGAACAGGGGGCATATTGCAACTGTTTGCGAAGGGGGGAGATATATATGTTGGTGAAGGTTAGTATGTACATATTTGTATGTAGGTTTTTAGTGTGTGACAAACAAGACAGCATACAGTGCTGGTATATGACATGTGGTGGTTAAACACTGTGGGTGGTTTGTTCAGTTTGCAATGTTGAAGCCAGTAAGGCCTGCTAAAGCTACCTGGGTTGTGAACACTTCAATGCATTTATCCCAAGACTGTGCGATTTTATTACATTACTGTACACCTTACATCCTTTGTATAATTGATATTTCACTATGAAAGGTGAAATGTATATTGCCTACATATATATGTATATGTAGACAAAAAGGAAAAGTTTTTTATATATATATATATATATATATATATATATATATATATATATATATATATAAAATATATATACTCATACACACCTACATCTACTTGTTGCAATAGATTCTCTGTACTGTTGAATGACTGTGATGGTCAATATGTTTGTGAATACGTCAAAGATATGTATCTGTGGGATAGCTTAGTGGGAAACTGTTTATGTTATGGTATTATGGGTCCTTGCTTTGATCTAAAAACTGTGTATATTGTGTTGCTAGGCAGAACAAGTGCTATTGCATACAGTGTGATTAAGTCCCTTGGTTTTAACTAGGGTGTGTCATTGGAGGCTAAAGCACTACATCTATGATTATTGATTGGTACTGATGTTAAATGCAAATCATGTGTGTACTGTAGTACTAATCGAAGCTCTGGGCCTATACAGCAAAGTATGGTGTATGTCCACATTGCTTGTATCCACTGTTTTTGTGGTCCCTGTATTCATCACAGATTACATTTCTCAAGATTAAGGTTGTGTAAGTACTGACACACAGTACTGTATAGTACACACTGAAAGCTTATCTGAGTTGTCATACCTTTGTGTCCTGTAATTATGTCTGATTTTGTGTGGGTATGTCTGTAACATGTCCTTTGACATATGTGTGGTAAAACATATAACTGTGTATCTAGCAACATTCATAGTGTACTACAGCAGTATGTGACCTATATTCCCAATTGTGCACATATTTTGGCCACGGGTTTGGCATTAACAAGTTGTGTGGTGTAATAGTAATACATTTACTGGACCTTACACTGATTGTGATGGATGATATATTTCTTTACACATCAACTTGATGTATATCTGCTGTGGCTAGGCGGTGCATCTTGTTTATACAGTGTGCCAGGTACTCTTGTATAGTCTTATGTAGTGATTTTTATTTTGTTGCTGTGCAGAACATGGTTCATTAGATAGAGAGTGAGCAAGGCACTTTCAAGCAGTTGTGGGGTGAGCAGTGATAAGTGGCAGTTACAGTGTTTCACTCTCGGTTAGCTTATAGGTTGCTATATATGGCAGTTCAGTGATATCTGTATTGTATAATGTTAAATGTGCCATATGACTTGCTCAGAATATTTTGTAATTTTTGTCTTCCAGGGATCATGGCCCACCACAGGAACCGTTACAGTAGTGCTGAAGATGATATCATTACTAGTAGTATGATTCAGCCACTACCATCTCATGTTTTTTCCCCAAACCCGCCAGGACCAGCAGGAGCGTCTGCAATGTCAAAAAGTTGTCCCAGGGTCAATGAGGTAGGCCTGCATAACCAGACATATATCAGGTACACCACCACTGCAGTGATCTTCTCAGACATGTCCGTCAGCGTGGGTGATGTGCATAGACAACAGCTTGCAACAGGGGGTGGCGTTAATATCCACCCCCCCCCCACCAGAGTGGAGGAGCTGCTCATGAGCCTGGTGGCACCTGCCCAACAACAGCAGCAGCAGACATACACCATGATGGAGGTTGGAGCCACCCAGCAAGCACACATGGAGCATGCAGGTAACATGGCATATCTGTAGACTACTGTTATCTGTATTGGTAGATCATGCATATGTGAGATGTAGTGTGTGTCGTTCAAAGATGTGGAGCCTGCTGTTGTGCAATACTGATCATTTGGAACATAATCTGTAGCCCTGTGAATGTAAACTGTTGTACTGTAAGATTGCAAATACACAGTAGCAATGCCACAGTTGTGGCCACTGACAAACTGTCTCATCTCTATGTAGGTCCGTTTGGGGTGACATCAAGGCAGTGGACAGATGCTGGTGAGTGTGTTCTACATTTATTATTGTAAATAAAAAGTGCATGTCATAGTTAAGGTGTAGGCCATGTACACATGTAACACACCTACCCATATGCATGCTGTGCATGTTTGGTGTAAAGAGCACATCTCACTAATGTGATTAGCTGCCTCAAACACATGCAATAAAACCATCTCAAACAAATGTGGCTAGACTGTAGTGACCATTGGATAGGCACAGTTGATACTCAACATGCACATAACATGCACATCTATGTCATATACAGAGCATTTTAACATGCTACACATAAAGGATTCCCAAACCCTCTGTAAATACCCACTCCAGTATCCAAAATCTCATCCATACATTACACATAATATACCAGAGGGGTAGAGGCCTATCCTGGGGCATTTAAACACTCTGCAACACACTACACATTCATGTCAGGGAATGCTCCTTATTGGCCTCCTTACAAACTCACGTAACAACTGGTTGTGAAATGGTGAATTTAGCCAAGGTAGTACAGTTCCAGCACAGCATGATTAGTGCTGGTTTGTGAAACATTTGTAGCCTTGAGTGACCACCTGATGCTTCATGATGATGGCCTATGGTACTATACCCCATCCCGTTATTGTAACCACAGTACTACACATAGCTGCCATTGCTACACACCATAATGATGCATGTGTGCACACATATGCACCTCTAAACATACCAATCCCCATTTGCACAACTGACACATATATGTCTTGTGATGCTATTGAGTGGCTAGGTCATATGACACATATTGGGTATGTGTAGTTTAAATATGCAGTTTGTTTAGCATGCCATGTCAATAACGGGATTCCCCAAAAATTCCCACCCTGGACATTTATGTTTTCCAAAAAGGTATTACAATTTCCAAAGGGGTTTCAGAACAATTTTCATTTTCAAATATTTTTGAAAAAAAGGGTGTAATTTTAAATTATATACCCTCTTAAAATGGTTAAAACCGATGGTCACTCCATTTTAAAACTAATTTTTTGGGCCATATTCAATTTTTTAACCCCTGTACAAACCTTTTTTAAAAATATTTAAATATAATAGAAAAACTGTAAAGGTTTAAACTGAACCTCAAAAGTATTTGTTTCAATTATATACCATTAAAAGGGGACACATCAAAACCCTTTTTTAAAAGTTTCTTTCATTTCTTGGGGTTTTATGTTTTTTTGCTGGTGGGGGGATCTTTTACACCCCCTCACCCCTGTGCAGGTGGGTTCCCGTGTTCTGGTTTTATTTTTATGTTTTCTATTGGTTGGTGTGCTGTCCCTTTTTCAAAAATATGTCTGGCTGCATTTTTGTTCCCAATGCAGTAAAAATGGGGGTTTCTTTTTTAAAACCTCTTTTCCCCTGTTTTGAGGACAGGGTACAGGTACAATATACCAGCATCAGTTTGGATTTTTGGGTGTAAATATCCAGTCCATTTGCATTCAATAGTTTAATGGGGGATTTTCATTAATATAATGACTGGTTGCATGACACCGGTATGCTATTAAACATTCATTCCATGTTTGGGGAATTCTAGTAAAAAAGCAAACCTTCCCCTCCATTTAAAAAATTTTGGACCACCCTTTTCCAAAATTCCCCTTCAGTTGTTAATAAAAGAAATTTTTTGGTTTTCAAAATTTTAAAAAATGTAAAACTAATTTTTAACAACTGAACTGGGGTAAATTAAAATATTTTAAAGGTGGGGGCTTCTTTAAA
Organism: Protopterus annectens; assembly: GCF_019279795.1. Taxonomy (NCBI): domain Eukaryota; kingdom Metazoa; phylum Chordata; order Ceratodontiformes; family Protopteridae; genus Protopterus; species Protopterus annectens. The sequence continues at coordinate 295,519,997 of NC_056729.1, forward strand.
AAATGGAATGTTTTTCATACCAAGAAATTTATTAAAGAAGTTATGTCCTATTTTAAGGCATAGGCTTAAAGGCTTTAATGGATTTGTACCATAACCCCAATTTAACCGGGAAAACCAGGCATGGGGGTTTTCCCAAACGCATTCAGGAAACCCCCAACATGTTTTGGGATGACAGGGCCTTTCCCCCTATAGAAAAATAAAAACCCCAAAAACCCGGGAAACCCGTCCCTGAAAATTTTTTGGGGTTCAAATGCTTTCCCAAGAAATAAATTTTAACATTGATTTTAAAATTTTAAAAATAAACTGTTTTTGGAAAAACCCCTTCTTTTTAAAGGGTTTTTAAAAAAACACATTTTACCAATTTTTTTTTAAATGTTGGCAATTTTATTCTTTTAAAAAAATTTTTAAATGAAGTTTTTTTTACCTGGGGTATTTTAAATGGGGTTTGGGGTGTTTGGGCCCAAAAGGTCAAATGTTTTTGCAATTGGGAGGGAGGTTTTTAAAAAAAGCGTTTTGTTTTTTGCCAAAAAGCCTGGGGCAGTTTAAATATGTTTTAAAGACTAATTTTAGAATTTTGTGTAAAAGGTTTTTTCAATTTTCCTTTTTTATTTTTGATTTTTTGTATTACATCATGCTTTTGGAAAAAGTTTTTTCTTGGCACAGGCTTAAGCTTTTTCCCGGGTTGGGTATGTTAAGTGGTTTAAAAGGGGCCCGTTGGTTTTGGAAAACCTGCAAAGTTTTTGGTCCCTTCATTTGTTTTACATCACCTAATAAAAAACCCCTTGGATGGGCCAAAAGGGATTTTATCAAGGCCTGCACCCCTTTTATGATGTTTTTTGAAACACTGTTTCAAAAGTGGCCCCTTGTTTTAAGACAGTTTTGCTTGGATACCTTTTCCCACCCCAAACACATACAAAGGTTTGTATTTTGGTTTTGGTTTCCAGGAAAAGGTTTATGTCCCGTGGGAAAGTTTTGGCCCTGTTGCATTGGTTGAATCATTTTAAAAACAAACCTGCCCTTACCATTGGGTTCAGTAACAAAGGAACCCGATTACTTTTAAAAGCAGTGTTTAGAGGAATGTCCCGAGGCCCCGGGAAGTTTGTAGGGGGTTTTGGGCCCTTTAAAAACACCAATTCCCCCCTCCATTACAAGTTCCCGTGATCCCTTTTTTGCCCTTTAGGGGAAGGGGTAGGTTTTTGGTGGTCAGGTTGTGGCTTATGGCCCTGTAAGGCAAGGCCATGGGTTTGGGAAGGGCCCCTGGCAGATCCCGGGGTTTTCCCTGTTTTCCTCTCCCGGTAGGGTGGCCCCACCCCTGATGTTCCCCTGAAAACCAAAAATGAAGCGGACCCAGCAAATTTGGGGGCGGGGGCCAAAACCCTTTTGACCAAAACCTGCTCCAAAACCATCCCTTTAAAGGGGGGACTTGGTGTCCTCCCCAATTTATTCCTGTGGGGAGGGGCAGTGCGGGTTGGATTTGGCGTGGACTATGGCAAAATTACCCCGGGGGGCCGCCTAGCCAGAATGCCCCCTTTTGGAATGGTTTCCAGGGCCCCGAAAGTTGGGGGGTTTCCGACCGCTGGACCCTTTTGCCCCTTTTCTCCCAGTTCCCCGGGCCCGGTCCCTCAAAACCCAAAACCAGCTATTAACCCTTCTTTTCGTACCATGCCGGCCCGGTTTTTTCCATCCAGAGGTATTGTAAAGTTTAGTTACATTGGTGTCCCCCACAAATTTTGTATTGGCAGGCCCCAAAGGTTGGGGAAAGTTGGGAAAGAGCAACATCCGGAAATGGAAAAAGCCATAATCAAAAGGGCCCTCTTGGTCCCCCCCAAACCCAAAAATTTTTGGGGTTTTCCATTTGGCCCGGGCCCAAAACCATGTGCTTGTGGTTTTTCCCGCAACCTTGGGTCCCGGGAAAAATAATTGGGGTTAACCTTTTTTAAAAAAGTAAGCTGGTTGGATTTTACTGTTGTAGCAAAATGAATGGTTCCTTTTAATTATGGCCCGGTTGATCTTAAAGCCTGTTAAAGTTGTAGTTTTTTCCCCAATTTCCTTTTTTGGCCCCGGGCCCCTTTGGTGGAATGTGTGCAAGGGGACACAATAATTCCAGAAACACATTTCCCCCTGCCCTTTTAAAATGGTAGGGGCATGGCCCTTCACAATTCACACAAAGGGGGTTTTTATTTGGGCCCGTGTTTAAAAACCCAAAATTTTTGGCCCTATGATTTTAAAATCCACCCTTTTAACTTGGGACCATTGTGAGGAAAACCTTAAAACTGTGGGGTGTCTTTTTTAAAAATTGCAATTTTGGTTTGGGATTTTAAAAGGTTTAAAGGGAATGATAAACCTTTAAGGGGTTGCAATGTTAAAATTAAAAAAGGGTTTTCCCCTGGACCCGGGTTTAAATCCAACAAAACCCCCAAGGAAAAATTTCTCACCCCTTAATTTAAACCCCGGTTTTTTAAAAGTTTTTCAATTTTAAGTCTCATGGACCCCTGCCATAAACTAAATATATAATAGAAGGTGTGAAGTTGTACCATAAAAGAGTTACATACCAAGAAGGGATAACCTCTCTGGTCAGCATCATTGGGAAAATACAAGCCCTCATTAAACATATAAGGCAAGTTTCAAAATACAAAATGGCAAGGATTCCAAAGACAACACTAAAGCTTTCTTTAGTATTGTTTATAATCTACAGGGAAAATCTCAGATCGGGTCACAGTTAATGTAAATGGTTACAAAGTACACTTATCTGACTGACATTACCAATTTCTTGTCAGACAGTTTGAATGCGGATTTCACCACCCTGTTCTTACACAATAGCCACATTTCCAGACCTGAAGAATGTAAAACCTGATGATTCAGACACTCTAGTTAAAACATCTCTTTACCAAAGTCCAAACCACAGTGGTAATGGTACTGGACAGTGTCCCTGGCTGTGTCATACACAAGCTGACATATGAAGTCACCACTTACCTAGACACTCTGTCCAGATGCAGCCTCTATACAGGTTACATACTTGTGGAATGACGCACGGTAATGGTGTTCACAGTCCACAAGTGTTGAGCTACAGCATCTTCTTCTCCTGTCGGATGCTGCCATTAGGGGTTGCCACAGTAGATCATCTGTTTCCATTTCTTCCTGCCCTCTGCATCTTGCACTGTCACACCATCCACCTGCATGTCTTCTCTCACCACAGCCATAAACCTCATCTTAGGCATTCCTCTTTTCCTGTTATCTGGCGGCTTCATCCTTAGCATCTATTTCACAATATACTCTGCATCCCTCCTCAGCACATGTACAAACCAACGTAATCCTGCCTATCTGGCTTGGTCTACTAACCTTCAAACCTGGGCTGACCCTCTAATATACTTATTCCTAATCCTTTCCACCCTTGTCACACCCAGTGCAAATTTTAACATAAACTGATTAAGGGTAGAACTACAGCAGATCCTGGAAACTCTCATCCTATAAGCCAGATAAATGTTATCTGGAAGGCTATGGAGCACAGCATTATGGAAATCATTAACAGAGACATTATGAACCTGCAAACACTGCACCATACCCACTTAAGTTCTCTAAAGGCCAGATCATGGCTCCTACACCTAGTAGACTTCAAGCCAGTTAACAAGGCTATAGGTGAGGGAGGGGAGGTTCACACAGCCAAGCTATAGCTCACCAGCAATTCATACCCATCCCACCGTCTGGTATTATACATAACCTCAACAGACTGACCATAAACGATTTTTAGATGATAGATTGTCAACTGACGCACAGATGTAGGATGCACAGTAACATTTGCAGCCTCCATGTACAATTCTATGCTAGTAACAAGTGGTATTCACCTGCACTCAGTCCTGGAACCACTCCTGTTTGGCATATAGCTTTCTTTAGTACAAGCAAACACAGTAGGGATATGTCTGCTCACGTTTGATGAAAATGCATACTGTGGGCTATACTTTATTCTCCAGATGACACACACATCCTCCAAAAAGGTATAGAGACAGATACCTGGTGTCAAACTCATGCTGTAAAGCTATAAGCCAAAGAAAGCACAGTTATCCACTTTTAGAAAACAAAGTATCCCCAGGTACCACATAGGTAATAGCCCCCAAAATGTGGAACAGGTACTAATGTATACATATAGCCATGTGTTTAGTCATCTCTACTTTGATAATCACATTACCAAAGGGTTTTGGAAATCCCTCTGTGGAGCACATAAGCAATAAAGGGTTTGCATGCAGATCCACAGAGGTTGTTGCACACCTATAATGATTAGTCATCTTTGCCAGACTTTGCCTTGGAACTGGATTCAAATATACCTCAAGCATAAACCCTCACTCACACTCTTCAATAGAAACTGTGATGAGTGGATGTGAAACAGGAAGACCTAGTTTAGGGATCACTGCTGTGGCTAAGCTTGTCACGAGCATACAGAAGTGACCTGGCAAAGATAACACATGTGTTCATGGAGAAAGCAGAGTACCCACCTATGAAATAATTGAGGTCACATGTATGTATATGGCTTTGCCCCACATCTACCTTACTTGTGTAATGCACATACAATTGTCATTGTGATATGTCATACACTAGAAAAATCAAAACCCACTCTGCTTTGACCAACAGTGTCATACACTCTCACACACAGCAAGTGCAAGATCCAAGCTCCTTCCTAACTACATTATGATATTACAGCAGTATGCATTTACATGGTGTGCTATACACCTTACTAAAATGTCATCTTTCCACAGGCATATTTGTAGGATGGTGACATCATCAGACTTGACAAAGATGAGTATACCACTTTTAAAGGGTGTGAGTAGTCTCCAAAAGGGTCAGTCCTCCCCAGGGAGACACACACACTCAGCAAGTACAGGAATCAACCCCCTACCTAATTACATTATGATACAACAGAAGTATACATTCACACCACACACTAGTCACATTACAGGAATTTTACCTTTCCACAGGTATATTTGTAGGATGGTGACATCATCAGACTTGACAAAGATGAGTATACCACTTTTAAGGGGTGTGAGTAGTCTCCAAAAAGGTCATCCATCCTAGGGAGACACACACACAGTTGGCAAGTGTGGGAGTCAAACTCTGACTTAACTACATTATGATACTACAGCAGTAGACATTTACACAATGTGCTATACACATTACTGGGCTTTCATCTTTCCACAGGTATATTTGTAGGATGGTGACTTCATCAGACTTGACAAAGATGAGTATACCACTTTTAAGGGGTGTGAGTAGTCTCCAAAAGGGTCGGTGCTCCCCAGGGAAACACAAACACACAGTCGGCAAGTGCAGGAATCAACCCCCTACCTAACAACATTATGATACCACAGCAACATGCATTGACATGACACGCTACACACATTACTGGAATCTCATTTTTCCACAGGTATATTTCTAGGATGGTGACATCATCAGACTTGACAAAGATGAGTATACCACTTTTAAGGGGTGGGAGTAGTCTCCAAAAAGGTTGCTCTCTCCCCAGGGAGAGACAGACACACACACACACACACACACACACACACACACACACACACACACACACACACACACACACACACACACACAGTTGGTAAGTGTGGGGTTCTTAATCCAAATTAAGTACGTCTTTACACTTCAGCAAGCAATATGGAGTTACAGGGTGCAATACAGACATTACTTGCTGACAGTTTGCCCAAAGTTTTTTTTTCACATTTGCTAACCTCAGCAGGCTTATCATACTAGGTGTATTGTGAGTGTTTTGTATGCATAGGCCATGACCATATCATATATGGGTTGATGCACTACATGCTGGCACACACAGGGTCAAACCGGTGGCTAAGCTCTGTCAACCCAATACTGGACAATGCAGTCAAGAGGAGTACGGTCATACAACCACAACACCAACAGTTTCACATTGACCTACAATATAAGCACCAGCAAAACACACACATAAATACACATTACCATACTCAGAGAATACAAATATTAATCTGAAAAAGAGAGAGTGTCCTACTAAGCAGACGAGCAAGCAACATGCACCTCCAAGCATATGCCAGAAAACACACAGTACACCAAAGCAGTGTGCCTCACAACAGGCCCTAAGGCAAACCAACATACCCAACACACTAGTAATAGGTGACTCCATAGTCAGGCACACAGATGTTCCACTCACTCGGCTGGACAAGGGGAAGGTTACTGTCAGCTGTCTGTCAGGTGCTATGATCTGCCACATAACACAAGCACTTACATCACTCCAAAACAGGTACATATATGACGTGTTCTTTGTACATGTCAGTGTGAATGATCTGGGACATACCTCCCAGGACAACATGACAAGAGATATATAGTAGCTCTATGATCATGTAGCCCAGGCTGGTATGACCCTGACCTTGAGTAGCATCTTACCTTCACCTACATGATACTGCAATATAACAGAAAGATGATAAACTTCAACAATTGGCTGAGCTTCTGGTGTCATTCAGAGGGGATCCAGTCTCTGTCTGCCTGTGATGACATGATAGACAAACCTCGTTGCTTCACTACAGATGGTTTGCACCTGTCGCCCCTATGCTTCGGAATACTGGCCAAGGCTCTTGCTGTCCCCATATTACCTTTTTTAGACAAGGCTCAAAGGTTCATAGGTTCATAGGTAGGTACTAGGCTATCGGCCCTGGGGCCTATACAAACCCAGCCAAAAAGGTACCCTGGCTTTTACCACCCAAGAAATGTATTTTCCTGTGCCACTGTCAAGCAGAGACACAGAAGTGATCCCCGGGGTGAATTTCCTATTTCCCATCCAGTCATAAAGATTTTTCTTGAAGAGTGCTAATGAGGAGCTTTGTTTGATATAGATAGGTAGTTTATTCTGGAGTATGGGAAGTCTCTGGAACAGGAATCTATCCCTCCAGCATGTTCTGTTTATTATGGTGGCAAGGTTTAGGTCCCTAGAGCATGTAGCTCGGAGGGATTGGGATTTCTTTAAGTGGATCATGTCCAACAGCTCTGGGTTTGACATAGCTTTTTTTGTTAGACAGAGATCACCTCTGAGTAGGCGATATGCGATGGAGTAAATCTGGAGTTTTTTGAGACGGTCTGTGTAGGGCATGTGTTTGGGGCCAGTAATTCTCTTTGTGAGTTATTTCTGTGGCCTTTCCAGTTGTTGTAGATGTCTTGTGAGGTACATACCAAAATGGGTGTTGTACTCTATAATGGATCTAATGAGTGATGAATAGAGGGGAACAATGACCTCTTTTTCCTGCATGAGAAACCTTTTGTGATGAGGTGTGCCACATAGAAGGATTTCCTGACTACTGTGGCAATGTGATTATCAAAGGAGAGACTACTGTCCACCTGTGTCCCAAGGTCTCTTATCACACTTTCGGTGTTAAGTATACTACCGTCTATGTTGTAGTTCATGGGTACAGAGTTTTTACCAAAGGGGATGACAATGCACTTTCTGGCATTGAGCTTGAAGCCATGGCTTTGACACCAGGCATCTGTCTCAGTGAGGCCCTTTTGTAGGATGTCCAGATCGTTAGTAGTTACAATTATGGCTCCTAATTTGCAGTCATCTGCGAACTTCATTAGCCAAAGACCTACTGTGTTAGCCTGTACTTCAGGAAAGTAGATACCAAACAGGACAGGACCCAGGACTGAACCCTGTGGTACTCCACTTGTCACTGGTCTGAAGTCGGATTTGGAGTCTGCCACTTTCACAGTGTGGGTTCTGTCAGTGAGCCAGTTGGCAACCCATCTTGTGACATAGGGATTTATACCTAGTTTAGTGAGTTTATCTATAATTCCAGAGTGGGGGGGTGGTGCCAAAAGCCTTGGCAAGATCTAGACAGGCTGTGTGAACCACCTTACCCTTGTCTACAGCTTTGGTGACTGCTTCAAAGAAGTCTATCAGGTTTAGGAGACATGATCTGCCTTTTACAAACCCAAACTGGTTGGGGTCCAGAGTTTGGAGATTACCAATGTCTTTGTTTATAAGTTCCATGATGATACTTTCCATGGCTTGCAGACCAAGCTCATCAGGCTAATGGGGCGCTTGTTCCCGGGGTCCGTGGTGGCTCCCCCCTTGTGTAGTGGGATAACCATCACTGTGCACCATTCAGCAGGCACAAAGCCTGAGGTGAGGCTATGATTGAACATGGTACTTAGGTGTGGTGCCAGTTCATTCATGTAGAACACAGCCTGGGATGTTGTCTGTTCCCATGGATGCTGTGTTCCTGGCTTTGGAGAGTGTGGTTTTTACCTGGTCTGCCGTGATTACAGGAACTTTGCATTCTTCCGGTATAGAGATGGGCTCTTTCATGGGTGGGGGGGGGGAGTTAGCACTGAACATATCTGCCAGGATGTTGGCAATATCGGTTGGGTCTGTATATTTAGTGCCATTGTGCTGTAACTCAGAGCAGATCTGAGTGTTGCCATTGAGATTCTTGCATAGCTATAGAATGCTTTCTGGTTGTCTTTAGAATCAGGGGTGATTTTGTTTTTGTAAATAGCTTTGGAGGATTTTATCAGGGATCACAGCTTCTTACTGAGGCTGACCAGGGAGCTCCTCCACCCATGGGATTTTACTCTCTTTTGCAACAGTTTCTTCCTTCTGTTGTACTGTTTGTTTATGGCAGGGGACTACCAGATTGGCTTCCTTTTTTGGAGGATAGCGTCTTGGTTCTGTTTGGGATAGTACAATCCATGCACTCATGTAAGTGCTTATAAAGTGCAATTGTGTAGAATTCAGTAGTCGTAACTGTATTGTCCATCTGCATGGGTGTCATGAAGTTCACCGCTTCTGTCTTAAGAAGTATGAAGTTGACTTTGGAGAAATTTTTTAACATGGTTGCCTTAATGGGGGGTGGGGTCAGAATGTGGATATGTAGGGTAATTAGCTTATGGTTGGATCAGACCAATAAGGCGTTGACTTCACGTGTGGAACACTGGTCACTCAGTACAAACTAAACCCCGTAACCAACACAAATAACCACAAAGTGAGCTAAATGCTACTCATTGCCAGAAGCCTCAGCCTCCAGATGCACACACTCGAGACACATCTCAGTATGGAGAATATTGATATCTGTGCAGTAACAGAAACCTAGTTCAAGGCTCCAGAGAGCACACCAGCATTACCAGGATACTACTCATTCCATACCTTCCAGCATCAGAACCTAGATCATAGCACATAGGGTGGGGACGTATCCATATTCATCAAGGATACCTACACCTCTCTCTACATCCTCTCTACAGGATATGTACCCATAGAATGTTGCACAGCAACATTCTTCCCACTCCACAGGGGTGGGGCTACAAAAGACCCTTGGCATTCATGCTCTATGAACCTGATAAGTCTGATCTGCAAGGCAATGGAGCCAATCATAATGGAAGTCAACAATAAAGACACTGGGAACCTTCACACAGTTGAGCACACCCAGTTTGGCTTCGTCAAATGCAGATCACACCTCCTGAACTGGGTGGATTTCTTTGAGACAGTTACCCAGCCTACAGATGATTGAAAGGAGCTCCACACAGCCTACCTATACCTTGCTAAGGCCTTTGACACCATTTTCCAGTCAGGTATCATAGATGAACTCACCAACCAGGGCATAAATCCATACATCACAAGATGGATTGCAAACTGGCTCACAGATAGATCCCACAAATTAAGAGTTGCTGGCTACATGTCAGACTCTAAACCAGTAACAACTGGTGTCCCCCAGGGTTTAGTCCTGGGGCCCCTACTGTTTGGTATAGACTTCTCAAAAGTACATGCCAACACAGGAGGGTTGTGCTTGACTAAGTTTGCTGGGAACTGTAAAGTGTTTGCCATAATAGATTCCCCGGATGACACAAATATTCTCCAGAAGGGAATCTATGAGACAGATGTGTGGTGTCAGAATCATGGCCTCAAGCTCAATGTGAAAGAATGCATTGTAATCCCCTTTGGGGAAAACAAAGTACCCACAAACTACCACATAGGTGTTACCCCCTAAAAACTGACAAGGTAATAAGGGATCTGGGGACACAAGTAGATAGTCATCTTTCCTTTGACAACCATGTTGCCAAAATGATTAGGAAATCCTATGTGGCCCACCTAATCAACAAAGGGTTTGCATCAGGATCAAAAGAGGTAGTGGTGGCCCTCTACTCTTAAGTCATCAGACCCATCATTGAGTACAATGCACCATTTTGGATGTACTCGATTAAGCATATCCAGCAGCTGGAGAGACCACAGAGGTACCTCACCAAGAGGATTACTGGCCTCAAACAGTTGTGTTATGCAACACAACTGGTAAAACTAAATCTGTTCTCCGCTATGCATCGCCTACTCAGAGGCACACTCTGCCTAACATACAGAGCCATGTCCAACACATAACTGTTGAACATGCTCCATCTACGGATAACAAAATTGAGTCGCACTACACACTCCAGGGATATGAACCTCATCACAACAGTGAATGCAACATGCTGGTGGGATAGAGTACCATCCCAGACACTTGCCTTACTGTGGAACAGAGTCCCAATGTACATCAGACAGAGCCCCTCACTGACACTCTTCAACAGGAACTTTGATAAGTGGATGGGAAACAGACAATTCACACCAGGCATCACAACAGCAGCCCCACTAGAAAGGGTCTTAGGGTACTAACTATTAGAACTAGGGCTTAGGAGACTAACCATTGGGGTGGTGAAAGCTGCACAACTTGCCTAGGCTAATATATGCCTTTGTGAAGCTAGTCTACGACATACCTATGAACCTATGTGACAGGTACATGTCTACAGATAGTAGATGTGTACTTCATTGTACAGTCATGTTGTACAGCAGGCACATGCACCACATACACTGTAATGCTTACAGATACCGGTGGCTATTATGTACAGTGGGTGAGATGTGCACCTCATGTCTTTTGTGCCATTGGGATGTGTGCTGGGTGGGTCAGTCCTGGATGGCTCCCTGTCATGGTCACCCTCTTACACACATCTCTGCCCATCCATCTTTGGCTTATTATACTGTGTTCCCCCTACATATATATAGATACACAGGTAGGTAATAGGCTATCTGCCTGAAGGCATATATTAGTACGGCCAGAGTGTGCAGCTATCACCACACATGGGGTTAGTTCCCTATGCCTCTGTGTAGTAGAGCTGATGAAGTGATCCATGGTGTGACAGTTGAATGCAAAAAAACGTTTGGATCAACCCAAGAATAGCAAACAAAATAACCAAATGGATAGTACCTACACAGCCAAGCAAGCAAAATAAATCCACCGGAACCAAGATAAAATCCAGATATTTTGATAGATATCCACAGAGCTTTAGTTGGTTGAGCGCTTTCACTCGTCACAGCGAGTTTCATCAGAACAATAAATGAATGCACCTGTAATCAATTTATATAAAAAATGGCGCCAAAATGACATTAATTAATAAATACAACTTTAAAAAATCAGCATATGACTATATAATAATATAATAAACTCCACTATATACAGAAATGGTGAACTTGCTAATATTATAAAAACCTGTTGTGTGTTCCCCTAAATCAATTATATATTAAATTAATATATGAAGCATAACTAGCTGCCCCTGTATATACTTGCTCATATTATTATGTGCAATGTACCCTTATGTAGCTGAAAGCTGAATTAGCTATTCAGCATCAACAAAGACTTTATTGATAAAAAGTTATTTATTCCTGGAGCAGTATTGGCATCTGTTAGTACCTGCCAATAAAGCTCCCTGTAAGCTAAGTAGTTTTTCATATTTCCTCCCCTAGGGTTTCTCTTGATAACTTCTAATATAGCAAACTGAAATTTGTGTTCTGCTCCTTTTTCCTCCGTGTGCCTTGCTAAGGCATTCTTTGTATCCTTCCTTTTAATACAATAAAGATGTGAGTATATTCTTTGTCTAAATTGTCTCTCGGTCTTCCCTATGTAAAATGAGGGACAGACCGAACATAAAGCAATATACACTAACATCTTAGTCCTACAATTGCCTTTGGATACATAGATCTTATTCCTATTGCTATTTTGCAACATTATGGGGCTATTTTCATATATGCTGGAACATTGGTTGCAAAACCCACATTTGCTTGTGTGTGTGTCAGCTCCTTTCTTAGATCCAATGTTAAACTCCAACAAACTTTTAATATTTTTGCCCATTTTATTAATGAAGCAAGGAGCAGTACCAACTATATCAGCTACTACTTTTTCATCTGTCAATAGATGCCAATTCTTGTACATTATATCCTTTATAATATGACTAAATGGTCCATATTCTAAAATGCAAGCTCTATTAAAATCTTGATGTCTGTTGCTCCTTGAAGATCCTAAATCAATAATATTAGTAGCTGATGAACTAATAATTTCTGGCACCGAATTGTGGGGATCATTAATAACTGAAATGTTATTACTCCCTAACAGTGATGTATATCTACTGCCCCTCTGACTAATGACATACATAGAGATGTCCTTCATAGTTACTATGTCATAGCCTCTTTCCAAAAATAATGCAGTAATAAAGTCAATTTCAGTAATAGTATCCGCTAAATCGGACGTCATACGGATTGCCCTAATGCACTGGCCTTTATATATATTCCTTTTGACATTAATAGGATGAAAACTACTGAAATCCAAGTACGAATTGGTGAAAGTAGATTTTCTGAATATTTTTGATTTCAAACACCCATTTTCAACACTTACTAAGGTATCTAAGTACGGCACCCCTATTTCATTGTATTCAGATGTAAATTTTAAAAATTCACTACTGGAGTTAATATATTCCAAAAATTTTGAGAATGTGATGATGTCCCCTTTCCATAATATATATATATCGTCTAAAAACCGGGAGTAGTATGCTATTGAATTATAATGTGGACTGTTGAAAATAGTCCTTTCCTCCCAGTCTAACATAACCAGGTTTGCAAATATGGGTGCGCAGGCCGCACCCATAGTCACTCCCCTGGTTTGTTTGTACAATTCCCCTTCAAAATATATGAAATTGTTTTGCAAAATAATGCTCATTAAATCTACCAGAAGAGAAATCCTATCCCATGTTAACTCAGTATGTTTTCTCAAGCTTCTTGTGAAGGCTTCTAAACCTTCCTCTATAGGTATACTACTAAATAAGTCAATGACATCCACTGTACCAAATATAATATTTTTGTAATCCATATTTGTCAGGTAGTTTTTAAGAAATTCCCAAGAATCCTTCACTAGGTGCTTAACCTTCGTGTATATAGGTTTTAGTAGTGTGTCTATGACCACACCTAATGGAAAGGTTTTAGATTTGCTCCCAGATATAATGGGGCGAAATGGTGGATTCAGAATATCTTTATGTACCTTTGGTATCCCTACTATAGTTGCCAAAATGGGAAAATCTACCAACATATATTTATATAAATCCTCTGTTATTCTCTGTTCTATATAATATTCTTCAAGGTACATATCTATTCTTCTATAGGCAATATTTATCTCATTAAGAGAAATAGTGTCATAGTTGCCTGAATTGTGCAAGATGTCAAAAATAGCAGCATTATATGTGGTGGTGTCGTAAAATACGACTGCCACCACCTTTGTCAGGCTTCATGATCCTGATGTTTTTATTGCACTGCAATTCATATAAAACCTCACATTCTTCCTTGATCATATTGTGCTTTCTCTTCTGTTTTTTATTATCAAGATTAACCGCATAAATTTCTCTCATCACTCTATTTTCATACATTTGAACACTAGGGTTTGCAGATGGAATAAAACAGCTCTTTTTCCTTAATTTAACTGTATTATCACTATTCTCATTTGCCATATGTCCGAAGGACAAAGCTAAGTTCAATTTCCTAGTGAATTTTTTTACCTCTAGTATATTATCCACTAAATTGAAATTAGGCGTTGGAATAAATTTCATCCCTTTGGACAATAAGCCAAAGTGAGCCTTTTCTAACCTAATATTACTATAATTATAGATGTTGAAATTTTTATAAGTATTTATTACATGATTTGTTGTAATAATATCATCACAACTGGGACTCAAATTTTCTTGCTCCCTATCTGATGACAAAGTTAGTATTTCATTTTCCATTTTCCTCCCTTTCCCCATTTGCCATAATGCTTGCCCTTGGTTGAGTGAAAACACTCTTCATTATGGTCACCCTTATCTGTGTCGTAAAATTCCTGTGTCTCACTATTATATTTAGAACTTTCCCATTTATAACTGTCCCATTTATAACAAACATGCTTTCTATATTGGTCTCTGTCTCTATTCAACTTCTTTTGTTTACGTTCATAGGCCTTGCTAGCTCTAACCTCTGCTGTACTAAACTGTTTGTGAAACAGTGTTTCCCACTGCGGAAAAAGCAAGTCCTGAGTAATCAAATTGTTCAAACTTTCTACTTCTGTCAACAATCTACATAGCTTAGCATCATTGTGTTTGATGAGCATTCTCATATACTCAAATCCAAACCCATCAAACAGAGTGTTGAATTCTACTTGGACGTCAGTATTAATATCAATTTCCAAAGGGAATTTGAAGAACCTGAGGCCCATAGGTACAATATTAATAGATAAACAGAAATTAAGATAAGCATTATCTAATTTCAGACCATTAATTATATTAAATTTCTTACCAAAAGTATAAATCAAATCTTTGATAGTGCTTTTGCCATACTGGCGAGAATCAGTATTGTTTCTCACCACTTTACCATCAAATTTACATTCATGTCCTAAAAATTCTTGTAACGCATTAGGTTTAAAATCTTTTTTCATGTTATTAGTAACAGTACCTTTTGAGCGAGTTTCCTCGCCTGAAACACATGCATAAGTCCGAGTTGGTTGGATATATTTTGGTCTGGTTCCAACCCGTTTCATTTCTTCGGAAAAGTTACCAAATGAAAAATCGAAGGTAAAGTCCGTAATTGCGGTCTTATTATTGTCAGCCGTAGCAACTACACCGGGCAAATCTATACCGGCACCCTGTGCTGTTTCCTGTGCCTGTCCGTTCGGTATTTCAGGAGATGAAGTGCCCAGTGCTATTTCGCTATTGTTTGAGCCACGATGTAATGTTCCCTTGTATACAGGAACCTCATTAGGAGCTTCTCTTACGTTTGAATTGCCAGGGGAACAAATGCACATGTCCAGTAAGCCGGGGATCTTGCTCACAAACTCCATAACCCTTGATACCTCATCACGTAATGATGTAATTTCAGCCCGTAACTGTTCTACTTCAGTACGGCGGCTGGATGGTGTAGTAGGAGTCATGCTGTGTGAGGAATCCATAATGCGACAACAGAAAATGCAAAAAACCGTTTGGATCAACCCAAGAAAAGCAAACAAAATAACCAAACGGATAGTACCTACACAGCCAAGCAAGCAAAATAAATCCACCGGAACCAAGATAAAATCCAGATATTTTAATAGATATCCACAGAGCTTTAGTTGGTTGAGCGCTTTCACTCGTCACAGCGAGTTTCATCAGAACAATAAATGAATGCGCCTGTAATCAATTTATATAAAAAATGGAGCCAAAATGACATTAATTAATAAATACAACTTTAAAAAATCAGCATATGACTATATAATAATATAATAAACTCCATTATATACAGAAATGGTGAACTTACTAATATTATAAAAACATGTTGTGTGTTCCCCTAAATCAATTATATATTAAATTAATATATGAAGCATAACTAGCTGCCCCTGTATATACTTGCTCATATTATTATGTGCAATGTACCCTTATGTAGCTGAAAGCTGAATTAGCTATTCAGCATTAACAAAGACTTTATTGATAAAAAGTCATTTATTCCTGGAGCAGTATTGGCATCTGTTAGTACCTGCCAATAAAGCTCCCTGTAAGCTAAGTAGTTTTTCATATTTCCTCCCCTAGGGTTTCTCTTGATAACTTCTAATATAGCAAACTTAAATTTGTGTTCTGCTCCTTTTTCCTCCATGTGCCTTGCTAAGGCATTCTTTGTATCCTTCCTTTTAATACAATAAAGATGTGAGTATATTCTTTGTCTAAATTGTCTCTCGGTCTTCCCTATGTAAAATGAGGGACAGACCGAACATAAAGCAATATACACTAACATCTTAGTCCTACAATTGCCTTTGGATACATAGATCTTATTCCTATTGCTATTTTGCAACATTATGGGGCTATTTTCATATATGCTGGAACATTGGTTGCAAAACCCACATTTGCTTGTGTGTGTGTCAGCTCCTTTCTTAGATCCAATGTTAAACTCCAACAAACTTTTAATATTTTTGCCCATTTTATTAATAAAGCAAGGAGCAGTACCAACTATATCAGCTACTACTTTTAACTTTACTTTTAACACTGTGCACCTTTGGTTTGAAGTTTTCAAATAGGACAACTATAGGCATGCCTCTTGCAATCCTGAGCAACTCAAAACAAATATAAGCCACTGTGCTCCAATCAGCTTACAGCCTGTCTGACACAACCCCTCATGATGTCACCTATATTCTACTCTACTACTCACCTACTCCTACTCTTACACTCATGGGACATAGCTCACATGCTGGGGAAAATTGGGATTCACTATCCTTATCCTAATTTGCATAGGATTGCCTACTAATGCATGGCTACATCTCTCACACTGAGCTTCCCCCCTTAGCAACCACTACTCAGTGACCATGTTGTCTTCAGCCTGCCATTCACCTGCATGGCAGAATAAGCTTTTTAGTGAAAATGCCTATTTTTGGCTTTTTTTTAATTATTTTCTTGTTTTTATAAGCGCAGCACGTTTGCGCGGTGATGCACTATGCTTAAACATCGGAGATTGGGGCAACAAAAGTTAAATTTTTATATTTTTAAACATTTATAAATGCCAATGGCCTTATATTTGGCCATTGGCATGCTTCCTCAACTGTATGCATCCTTTATTTGGAGCTGTCATAGCTCCATTTAGCTATTTGCAGAACGGTACAGCTAACACTAATCTTCCACGGACAGGTTAGTGTTTCCTGGATCACAAATTTACCTCATTTGCATGGCTTTCACAAGCAAATGAGGTAATTTGCATACCATGATGCTGCCCGTGCAAGAGTAGCTTTAGAAGCTCTCGTGCACGCCCCTGCCCCTGTACCTGGATCGCACGGCAGACATATTGCCGGCGTGAGCTCCTACACTCTTCTTGCACTCTGTGCAAGCTTTCGTAAATCCAGCCCTATATATAAGCCAAACAAAGCAGCATATAATACAAACATAGAAGTTTCTATTCCCCTACTTGAACTCAGTGAATACTTATCATGTTCATTTTTCATTTTTTTACTTATAATAATTTAAGTAATTAATTAACTAATTCAACAAGGTACCGTTCATCAGAGTTCAGACTAAAATGTATCAAATTAACATCATATATAATAGCAGTAACAGTCGAGTGTTTTGAGAAAAAATGTTGTCATGGAGACTAATGACTTCTTCAGTTAAAGTATGATATAGAAATGTCATGTATATCCTGGTTAAATAATAGTAGCAAGTTCTTAGTACAAATGTCATCATTATTCTGTCTAAATATAGTTAGTATCAATTATAGCAGGTATCACAGCTATGTGTGCTGTTTGATCAATCCAGATATGGTGTATGTGGATGAAGCTGTGTCTGGCAGCTTGTACAAATGTCATTATTATTCTGTCTAAACATAGTTAATATCAATTATGGCAGGTATCATAGCTCCGAGTGCTGTTTGATTAAGCCTGACATGGTGTGTGTGGATGCAGCAGTGTCTGGCAGCTGTTGTATGTTGTTGTTTTCATCTCTGGGAAGCTGTGGGTTGCAGCTTGTGATCAAGCTTTACTGATGCTTGTGTGTTAGGAAGAGACATTTGGTGTTTTAGCCTGGATCTAGGGGGAGGGGGTGGATAAAACTGTGATTTGGGATATTTTGATAGAGAATAGTTGTTTATACATCTTCTGAGTGAGAGGTGGGAAGACTGGAAGAATGTTATCTCTTGTTGTGGTGGCTTGTTTGGAGTTTTTTTTGTTTTATCTATTTGCTCTCCTTTCTTTTCCTGGCTGCTGCCTTGCTGAAAGGGAGGGAATTTAGGCTTGAAGTTGCAGTGAAGTGATGTTTTGCTTCGGTGCATCCCGAGCCTCTGGTATGCAGTACACAGACACACTAACAGAAACAGATGCTCCCAGGTTGCTATGGTAATGGAGACAGAGTGACTATAATGCTTAATGGCTCTGAGGAGCCTCCAAGATGATTCTCGGCAGTGAAGTTTTTTGGTTTAAAAAATATATATAACAAAAGGGCTGTTTTAAACCACATGTACACATATTGATGGTCTCCCAACACTTCATTTAGCTCATTAAGTTGATTCGTGATAAAATAAATAAATAAATAATAATGACCACAATTTTATATTTAAAATGTATTTTGGTCCAAACACATTAAGGACTTACATAAGAATGGAAGTCTGAGTTATTGTGAAAGACAAAAAGCACTTGGTCTTGTGCAGTATCCTTTGCAGTGGTCTGGTAGGTGAGCTTGCTCAAATGTGATGAGCATATGGGATAGCTGTTTCTAGGGGTGTTTGGGGTTGCCGGGAAGTGCTAGAGAGTCATCAGAGTTCTTTTGTGGAAATATCTGTTGGAATGGAAGGTGTGTTGAGTGGTTCACTGGCAGAGTGGCCACTGCATGGAACAGGCTGGTAAAATGGAACAGGACAAATATCGGTTTGGATATTTTAAGAACAGCCTGGAAACAACCACATGAACTAGTGAATGGTATTCTGGCAAAACTGGATGGGCATTGTTGCCAGTGCTTGAAGTATTGATATGTGTGTGTATCTAAGGATGGAAATATACTTATAACAAATAAGAAATTAGAAGGGTCTCATATTTTAAAGTATATGGACTGCATAAACATGTTTGGAAGGAGCTAATAATAAGAGTAAGCATTACAGCTTATAGTCTCTTGAATAACTAAGAAACAGCCAAAAAAAAAAAAAACACACACAATAGTTATGTAATGTATGATTTTAGTAAATCTAGACATAAAATATATAATCATCATATAAGATGAAGCAGTCTTCTGAATTTAGATATTAAAGACAGGATTTAATAACGTGGGCTTTTGTATAACACTACTGTCTTAACTTGTCATAAATGACATACACTACATTGTACATCAAGGGGAATCAATTTTCTTATATAAGTAAATATGCATAACAAGTCATGTAATTCCTTTAACTTGAATTGTTTTTGCAACCCATCTTGACCATACATAATACTTAAGCGGTTACCAAGGTAACTAAAGTTTATAAATGACATCAAACTGACAAAGTTGTTCAAGAGAAACAATAGAAGCCTGAACTTTAAATGTCACAGAATGTAATAATCATATTCTGAACAAATAGTATTAAACTGACAATAGACATTCAATTTAATAACATGGGCTTGTGTATAATAACACTGCTGTTTTAACAAGTTATAAATGACATACACTATACTGAATGTCAAGGGGAAGCATGATGATTTTTTCATATAAGTAAATGTGCATAACAAGTCATATAACTGATTTAACTTGAATTGTAGTTTTGTAACCCATCTTGACCATACATAATGCTTAAGCTGTTACCAAGGTAACTAATGTTTTATATATGACATCAAACTGACAAAGTTATTCAAGGGAAACAATAGAAGCCTGAACTAGGAATGTCACAGAATGTAGCAATCACATTCTGAACAAATAGTATTAAATCGACAATAATCACTCAGTTTAACCTTTGCTGATTATAGAAATAGAATGTTGCCATTTAAATCTAAAAACTTTCAGTATATGCCATAAAATGGCAATTTATGAATATGGAAAGGGAATCATTAATCACAATAAGTGAATTTGTTGTCCGTAACCTATAATTTCACTCATTTTATAATAAGAAATGACAGATATGAAAATCCTTATGTGCAGGAAATGAGGGAAAGAGGGATGCACTGATAATTAAAATGCACTTTCATTAATGTTCACATAAAACAAACTTGATGTTTTAAGTAAGTTAGCAAAAAATAAAGTGATTACTTAAATACTGGCAAACAATGAAACAGAACTTCTGATATATCCAGTAAAATGCATTGTATTATAAACATTACGTATAAATATTATTACCATCTATTTGTATTAAGTAATAAGTTTTGAAAGACTTCATCAATAAGGGTGAATATGTTAAATAACTGTGTGCTATAGGTTCATAGGTTCATAGGTAGGTACTAGTCTATCAGCCCTGGGGCCTATACAAGCCCAGCCAAAAAGGTACCCTGGCTTTTGCCACCCAAGAAAAATATTTTCCTGTGCCACTGTAGAGCAAAGCCACAGAGGTGATCCCCGGGGTGAATTTTCTATTTCCCATCCAATCATCAAGATTTTTCTTGAAGAGTGCTAATGATCTATAATCTTTTACTGAGGTTTTATATATGATACATCCTACTTTACTATGATTGAATTGCTTGTCATCTATCTCTCATGTAAATATTAATTGCTTATACAATAAGTAGACATTTATATTGTATTAGAATGCTGTCTGATCTACAATAGTACTATATATGTTCAAAATAATATAAATATTGCTTATTCCTATTACAAATATTCTCCATATGATAATGCAAATTATGGAGCTCAGATGTTCTGAATTGTCAAGGTATGAGTGATAATCTGATGGGCATAGGTTTATTCATCAGATTAGGAGTGATTTTCTTTCCATGGCTAGTGCGGATCTTAGTTTTGTTAACATTTATTAATTTAAATTTATTTCACAAAAACATTTTTAATATGCCTGACTAAAACATTACTTTATTGGTAAATACTCAAAGTATAAAACTGATAATTTCCTTTAAAATCTCAAACATATACTTTATATTTATCAGAGAAAATTGTTTAATAGTCACAATAAAACAAAAATACACAGTCTAAATATCTTAAGATGGATTTAACTTTATTATCTTTAAATACCAATGGCTTAAACAATCCAAGCGAGAGATCAAATCTACTGAAATATTTAAAACTGAACAAAGCACAAATTTTCTTCCTTCAAGAAGCTCATTTCAAAACAAATGACAATTACAAATGGAATCCTAAGTAATATATGTTATTGGCGCAATTCACTTATATGACAAAGACAAAAGGGGTAACAATTTTATGGAAAACAAATGTGATTAACCCAGAAATCATTTATAAATATGAAGATAAAGAAGGCCTTATGGCATTAGTAATAGTTAAATATAATAACAGAATATGGACCCTAGCCAATCTATACTGGTTCCCAGACATTGAAACAGGAACTGTTAAAAAAAACTTGGATTTCATTTCCAGTAATTATAAAGGCAACTTAATATTAGAAGGAGATTTTAACTGTATATTTGATATTTCTGAAACTACAAATAAAAGACCTCTGCATATATCTGATGCATCAAAAGCTTTAAACAAGTGGGTAGAATCATTTCATCTTGTAGATACTTTCAAATTTAAAGAAGATAAATCTTTGTTGTTTTCTCATCAATATCACAGATTTGATACCCAAACTAGAATAGATAAAATATTTGTTGCCCATGACTTACACTCTAAAATCATTAATTTCTCAATCGCTCCCTGCCACTTTCCAGACCAAAATTCATTGCTATTAAAACTTCAAAATGGGTACAAACCACTAATCTTTAACTCCAGAATTCCAGCATATATAACTAAAACTAAACAGTTCAAACCATAGTTATTATCTGAATTACAGTTCTTCTTAAATATTAATTACACCACAGAGATAAATAAAATAATGATATAGGACTCATTAAAAGCTTACATATATGGTAAAACTCTAACTTGGTATAAAAAAATCAGAGATTAGGATTCTGAAGTATGAGAGCTACAATCCAAACTTCTGTCAGTAAAAGCTGAAAAAATCAAAATTATTTGGAGATGAAAAAGAAAGCAAAAGTATTAAACAATGAATACAATGAAATTCTAACACATAAAACTAGTTTAGCTTTAGAAAAACTAAAAATTAATATCTTGGCCACTTCTCCCAAATATCTACATAATTTATCCACAAGAATCAAAATACAATCAAAAGCTAGTATCATTAAAAGTATCTTCCATAAAAAGAAAGGGGAAATGTCTTGGATATAGGTGACGTTCTTGATGCCTATAGAAATCACTATATGGAACATTTCCAAAAAGAAAATATATATATCGATCAATTAAATCTAGATGAAAAATGTTCTAATATTAAAAAAAATGCCAGAAAAATTAAAACTAGATCTGCAAGCACCCATATCCGACAAAGAAATTATAGATACAATAAAAGAGGGTAAAAATAATAAAGTTCCGGGTATAGATGGCATAATTATGGAAATATATACACTTTTTCCTTCAAATATACTATCACTGTTCCATTAAACTCTATAAGAAATTCAGTCACAAGCTTTAATACCACCCTCTTGGAGATATTCCTTAATCACACCAGTCCTAAAGGAAAAAAACCCAAACCTCTGTACTTCATATAGACCTATATCATTATTAAATAATGACTATAAGATATTTATGACAATATTACATAACAGAATGAAAATACCAGTATCCAAAACAGTCAATAATGGTCAAACTGGATTTATTTATCATACACACACACACACACACACACACACATGACAATATTAAAAGGATAATTTCTCTTATAGGTTATGTTAATAAAGAAAATAAAGAAACACTCATAATTGGCTTAGATATAGAGAAAGCCTTTGATTCCCTAAATTGGGACTATTTGTTCAAAATCCTAATGTTATTTGAATTTCCTACATCCTTTGCTCATCTCCTAAAGAATATACATACAATTAATGTAGCATATGTCAAGTTAGGTCCTTTTACCTCTGAATCTATACATATAACAAAAGGCACTAAACAAGGATGTCCCATGTCACTGATTCTATTTGCTCTGGCTATTGAAATATTGGCAGATTCAATTTGTAACAATATAAAAATCAAAGGAATAGATGGTTTATGAACAATACAATTCTAAAGTAATGCTATTTGTTGATGACATATTACTAACATTATCTAATACAAAAGAGACATTCGAAGAATTAGATATATTGACAAATTGCACATTACTTCAGGACTCCATTTCAATAAATCAAAATCAAAATTTTTATTTTTAAATAAAAAAAGAACTGCAGACTAAGGGGTATGACATCATAGGGAAACAATAATCTACCTTAAAAGATCTAGGAATTGAGTTATGCAAGGATAATAATGAATTAGTCTCAAAAACTACAATAATATCATCAATACAATTAAAATCTCTGTGGAAAAATGGAACAAAATAATGTTAACATTTAAAGATAGACTACTGTTAATAAAATCAGTTTTACTGTCCAAGATCCTATATATAACCTTGGCAATACAGCTGTTACCAGAAAGGAATATACTTAAAGAAATACATTCATGCCTAATAACATTTTTATGGTTTCCCAAAAGAAACAGAATAGCTTTAATACATCATATCAGACCATGGAAACAGGGAGGATTAAACGATATAGAAACATATATAAAGGCATCAATATCTAAAACAATCTCAGATTGGATAAGTCCAAATTATACTGCAAATTGGAAAGATTTACTAACTGTAATATTAATAAATGAAATAACAAATAAAAACAATTTGCCATGGCACATATTATGTATTAGTATGCAATGTAACATAACTAAACCCACTAAAACTCATATGATTAATTATTACATTGACTCATTTAGGAAAATTATTAATGCAAATATAGATTTAAAAATCTGTTTTGATCTTTTAACACCATTTATAGTCACAAAGAACTTTCCACATAAAATATATAGAGAAATTATTAATTCCTGGGAACAGAAAGGGTTTGTTTGTTTGCTCCAATGTATCAAAAAACTAAAAGTCTTAGATATAGCAAGTAATAAAAAGAACATACAAAATTCCACAACAGGACTGGCTAACTTTACAGAGTATTATGTCATATTCACAAGATTTAAGTAGAATAATTAACAATTCTTCATTTAAAGAAATACCTAAATTTACGAAATACATATATGAAATCATGTATAATGACTTTGACATGGGAAACAGTATTTCAAAATTTTACAAAATACTGATAAACTATAAAACAACACCCAAAACCTCATACTGGAAATACATAACAAAAGGACACTCAATATATTTAACTGAAGATATTAAAACAAATATCTTATTATTGATAAAATATACATCCTTTGCACAATATTGAAAAGTTTTTAATTGGAAATGCTTGCACAGATAGAATCAGTAAAATTAGTTCTTCCACAATAGGAATATGTTGGAGATGTGAACAAGTACACAATGCAGACTGGAACCACATTTTCTTTGATTGTGTTAAAATTAAGCCATTTTGGAATGGTATTAATAACTTTCTACAAGCTTTATTTAATTAATCATTTTATTTAACTAAAGCTCTTTATTATTAAATGTGAACAAAGGTCCTTATTTGAATAGGTCAAACATGTATCTAGTATGGACTATACTTGCAATTTCAAGGAAGTGTATAACAAGAAGATGGAATACAAACACAATACCAACTTTGAAAGACTTCTACAGCCTACTGAAGACCACAGCATTATTGGAAATTAAAATTAAAGAACTAAGATTTTTTCCAAAGCCATTTATCAATAGCCCTTGGGGAAAAGTGTTATCGTTGACTGGCACTATACAATAATTGATCCGACACTCTGATAATGGATTGGACATACTTATAAAGTAACTGTATGCATTAAGATCTGTTATAATTCCAGGCTAATATAAATAGTGTACAAAGTTATTTAAGATGTTAATGTATAAATACTATGTAATTCATTCAAATGTAGCTGAAAAATAAAAACAAAATTTGAGAAAAAAAAAATATTTGCATTTGTCAATTGCTCAGATTAATACTATATTAATTTTTATTGCTGGAATGTTCCACTTGTACAGGTGGAAATTTACTTCTTAGATGCATGTTAAGGCACATTGTTTAAGATTCAAGTGATCATTTTATTACCAAGTATTCTGTCTCAAAGTGTCCATTGAGTAGGTTACATACTGTATTTCAGAATTATTTCATAATGGCCTTGCCATGTTTGCTGGTAATAAAAACAGGGTCTTGTTGTTCATGTCCATCGTTTGCAGCCTACTTCAGAAATCATAGCAGTATTATGGTTCTGTTTTTTTTGTTCTATTTGCAAGTAACCATGGTTCTATTTATTTCTTGGAATGTTTACTAACTTATTTATTTTTCTAATGGGAATTCACAGATCAGCCTTAATATTATAATTAGAGTGGTTATTCTCTGTCTGTTTAAAGATCTCTAACAGTCCCTTTGGTTTCTAGACAAACAACAATTGGAAAAATGAATACCCCATGGATGTCTGTGTTTTCTGTGTATGCAAATATCAACAATGCTATTGGTTATCCTAAATTTTGTCACGCAGGCTGAACAAACTTTCTTAACATAAATTCTTAACTTTTTTTTGAATTATTCACAATGGACATCATCTTGTGGATGTTAAGCGATAGAGGTTACAGAAACAATAGAGAGATCATAAAATAATTTACTTATCACACTGGGCCTTTCAGAATTCAAATGCAGAATCTGAAGATATTTAATCTTGTTACATTTGCAAAGAATTGTTTTAAATGATATTTTTTTTATCTTTTTTGATAGAATAGTTTCATATAACAGAGGTTTAGAGAAGGTAACATTCCATCATGGAAAAAGCTGTTGAGGTAATACAACAAAAGGAGCTCAAAGAAACCTAGAAATTGAGAGCCTGTTTGCAGCAGCCTCCCATAATATTATCTGTTCTAAATGGCTATGTTTAGTATAGCAAATATTTTTTTTAAATTAAGCCACTATAGTGACTAGAATCAGAATATACTGTCAGACGTTTTTGCTGATCATCAATCTGGTTCATTAGATTCATTAAAATGTAACCAATTAGTAAGCATTCCTTTTTGTTCTTAGTAGAGTAGTATTACTGCTAATATTTTTAAAGTTTATTTTTAGTGCAACATCAATACAAAGAAGTGAGGAGTTTCTGATCTGCTGTCATGATATGAAAATACAGCTCCACAACCCCTATGAATAATCTTCTAAAATAAATAATGGTCAGTATAAGAATTGCCTGCCTCAACCTCCCAGCTATTGTCTTACAGGAAATGTGGTGGCAAGGCCACTGTAAATGTAAAAATGCTGGTCTAAGAATTTCCAGGATCATGTGAACCACATGGTTTCCCATTCTGAAACCCTGTTGACTTCCATTTCTAAGGACAGCCTGATGTGGTCCTGGATATAGCAGCTTTCCTTCAAATTGACGACTGTACCCAAGGAAACAGCCTTAAATTTGGGCACAGATGATGTCAGTACTTAAAAGAGAAATTACTGCAATTGTGGCTTTACTCACCCCATCTAATTTACAACTTGTCCATATTAGGTCATATGAGCCTTGGCTTGATGCTGAGCTCCACTGGCTTAGAAACTAGAGTTCAGCAGTTTATCCTGTCTTTCCATCTATGCAGGGTTCTGCATAAGAATCTGAGTTCATGTCTCCTTTCTTTGATCTATGCTTGCATCACTAAAAATGGTAGCAGTCCCAGTGATAAGGTCATTGGAGATTGTGGTGCTTACCATGAAACTCATTTTAGGAATTCTTAAAGAATTCATATAGAAATTATCAAGTTATTTTTTCTGTCTTGCAGAGGTCAGCTCTATGATTTATTACATGGTTTCCTCTTCTTTGAGTATGGGGTCTACCCAGCTGTTATATAGGAGATCTTGGTGAAACACACCTTGCAGATGCACCATTTAGACCCCAGTAATTTTGATGCCTACTGCCATTGATTGGTAAGATTACTGAGATAATTGTTTGCAGCTTTGTTCTGTCATACAGCAATAATCCATTCCAGTCTGTTTTTTCCTCAACACACACAGCACTGAAACAGCTCTAAAAGGGTTTTCAATTAATTCCTATAGGACAGGATCGATGGTATTATTCTGTTTCTGATCTCTGTAATCACTCAACAGCATCCAGTCTGGTGAGACATGAAATCTTTTTGGCCATCTATGGACTTACTGTGAGTACACTGGTACTGTCCTAAAATGGCTTGCCTTATACCTTTCAGGATGCAGTAAATAGGCTGTTTAGGTGACAAACAGTACATCCTTTTAGTCTGCTGTGTTGAGTGTGTCATAAACGTCCATTCTGGATCCATTATTTTTCAATGTGTATATGCTACCACTAAGGGAATTTATTAGAGAGAAGGTCATCAGTAATGTTACTATGCTGGTAATACTCAACTTTGTCCTTCATGAAATAATATCTATTGCACATGCACTTGGTCAAGATCTGGAATGCATCCAAGCTAGGATGATTAGCAATTACTTGAACATTATGATATCTAAGAAAGAGGCCATGATTATCCCTGCACTCTAAGATATTCTAGCTGAGAGGTTCTATTTGTCCTTTTTATTTAAACCAATCATAATTTATACTGGTGATAAGTTACAAATTGTTGGTAAGATGAAAAATCTATGTGTGGCATTAGACAATAAATGAATACTTAGAGACCAGGTGTCAACTATTGTCAAGTCATCATGCTTACACCTATGGAGTATCACTTACATTAAACACTATCTCCCCCAAGAAAATGTTTCTGCAATTTGCAATGCCCTGGTTTCTTCCCTTTTTGGTTATTATAAATCCCAAATTCTGGGACTTTCTAGCACTGAAGTGCACCAATTATAGCTGGTACAGTGCACTGAAGCCTGAGTTCTTAAATGCACTTCTAGTTACCAAAACATTACTCTGGCTCTGTGCAAAAACAATGGATGTAAGTTCAGCTTTGTATCATATTTAAGGTTTTAGTTGTACTGTAGCCCTACAAGAGTTGGGCCCCACATATCAAAGGAGCTCATGGTTTCTTACACTCTCCATTAGGTTTTAGAGTTCTTCCCTGCTGGGGCTGTTAAAAGTTCCAGTAGTGCATTTGGAGACATTAGGTATGTGATTATTTTCATATCAAGTTCAATACATTTGGAACCTCCTCTTCCAGTAGATGAGGGAACCTCTACACTGGCCAGCTTTGAATGGTCCATAAAACCCATTTTTCAATCTCGTTTATGACATTTATTCATTTATTTTCATTGTATTTCATCTGTTTATTGCTTGCTGACATTTTGTTTTATTATTATTTTGACATTACAATTATCTTAATACACTTGAGATTGAGCAAATAAGGATAATTTTCACCACATTGATTTATCAGTGTTTGACATGGATTTATGATTAAATAAGATTGCTCTCCACCAAAATTTATTGACATTCACTCTACAGCTTAGTTTGAGGACTAACAACCTAGAGAACAAGGGTCAATTAAATGATGTCCATGTGCTTGGTTTCCTCAACAATGAATGTAAGGCCATGTTAAGAATTCTGAGTGCATGGATCCCAATCATTCTGAGGGTAAATACCAAAAAGAAGCTCCATATAGATAGGGCCCATAATTCTTTTACAACCAAGCCAGAACTCAGGGCTAGACCAAGGCTGGTCATCACAAAGTTATTACCCATTGTTGAAAGAGAAGCAATTCTCAGAGCAGCATGGGCCACCACAGCAATTCAATATTTTGGAGGAGAACATGTTTTAAGAATGATATTTGACAAGTTATAGAAAGGAAGAAAATATAGCGAAACATTATCCAACTTCTGAGAGCAAAAAGGATAAAAAAACTACCATCTTATACCCTGCCCATCTAAAGACTTCCATTATGGTCAAAGTTAAAGTCTTCAAACATACTGATAAACTATAGAATTTCTTCTAGAAAAAAGTGGCAGAGATGAAAGAAGAAAGGATGCCCTGAAACACTTTTTCTTCAATGTCTCAATGACAAAGGAGATCCAAGACTGCTCCAATACCAGTCAAGGAACCCAGAGTAAAGCACTAATACTGCTATCTTTCCATGGCAGATTCAACTCTATTAGCAACTTTTAGAATGTTACTTTCTATCTACCTCAACCTCAGGAAGGCTTTATGCCTCACCAATGAGATACGTGGTTGTGTCTTCTTCTGGATGTTATTTAAACTGCCCTTACCAGTGTAGGAGCTTCCCATTTACGAGATGGTGGAACACACCTGAGTCTGAAACAGTTCTTGGGTAGGCAGAGGTTGACTCTTTGCAGACCTCTGGCCAGCACCTCATCTCCTTATACTTCTGTTTACTTTCTTCATCTCTTTGACAATCCCACTTCTTCTTTGCCAATCTCTTTCTCTGTATACTCTCCTGTACGTCCTCATTCCACCACCAGGTCTCTTTCTCCTCCTTCCTCTATCCAGATGTCACACCAAGCACCTTTCTAGCCATCTCTCTTACTAGCTCTGCTGTAGTTACCCAGCTATTCGGTAACTCTTCACTGCCACCCAGTGCCTGTCTTAACTCTTCCCTGAACTCCACCTCATAATCACCCTTTTTCAGTTTCCACCATTTGATCCTTGATGCTGCCCTCACACCCCTCCTCTTCTTCTTGATCACTAATGTCATCCTACAGACCACCATTCTATGCTGCCTAACTACACTTATATAATTATTGTCTTTAATTCTGGTGGCTGCCAAAAAAAGCTGTTACTAGAAAATTTAAATCAAAGTGTAAACCAACTGTACTAGAAGTAGTGAATATAATAACAGAGAAAAAAGAACTGGAAGTGGGATCTTTAGAAAATGGTAGGAGCAAATTACATGGAAAAATGGGAATTGTGGGAACAATATATGCAGAGTAATGTTTTGGGGAAGAATGAGGTTTTAGGGGAAGTCAGGAATTGTATGAGCTATGTAATGTTCTGCATGGAAGATTATATATGATGTATAACATTTGTAACAAAAATATGTGAATATGGTTTGTTTTCATTTATATAAATGCATGATTGCCTATGTCATAAGTGATAATCCAATAAAGATGTTTCTTGATTAAAAAAAAGATTGCAAAAACCTACATATGTAATGAAAATGGATTCTGTCTACATCTCTTCTGAATTACAGTAATTTTTCTTCTGGATTTTTGGAAAAGGGGGGGGGGTACTCCCACAAATCATCCAAACAAAAAATGAAAAATTACTGTGTAAACCCAAGTCTAAGTATTTGAATGCTTTGCTTTTTAAAGTACAGTTTAGAGTACAATGTGATTTGGTAAAACCTTCATTCTGTTAATATAACTGAAAAACTAAATAAATACTTACATCAGAAACTGAGATGTGTCTGTCTCCTGGTTTTCTGTGAAACATAATCCCTCTTCCAGACAGAAACCAGACAAACAGGTCCTCTGCCTGTATTATAGTGAGAACTGAAATAGAGCCATAAGGCCAGGTAAGGTGGCAACCAAACCAGAGCTTGATGAACAGAAGCATGTGAGAAACGAGTATGGACAACAGGTACTGCCAATTCTGCTAGGAAAAATGTTTGGGGCTAAAACATGATGGGTTAAAACCATCAGAAGATAAAAAAGATGAATCCAAAGAAAGCAAAAAGAAAAAAAAAATGTACTCCTAGAACAGACAGACCCTGGTCAGTCGCTGAAAAATTCAAATACTGAAGTGGTTATTCCTCCTTGTCCTGGCTCTTCCAGATCCCATGCTGCTAAGTGAACTTGGGTCATTCAAGTAGAAGTCAGGGCTTCACCTCTCTACATCACAGCAATGGGGACTTAAGGAACACTTCCTGAGACTGTTTTAATATTTTTTTTCTACTTCTTTTGGCATTATAATCTAACTGAATTGGAAAATTATGGGGTGAAATAGTAACATCCTGTAGCCATCATGTATTTAACATAGTGAATTGACAAATTGTACAGACTGGTTTAAGTTGTGCTCTGGAACAAGTTAACTAAAAGTCCTACTTCAAACATAGCTTCATAGGGACCCCTTCCAGTTAGTTATTAATTGTTGAGATTCTGCCAGCAGCTTAGTCTCTTTCATGAACTTGTTTTAATGTCTCTCATTTGAAATACTTCTTTTAGCAAACCAGAGCTTTTATAAGTTGTCTTAATAGCTATTTCCTGCTATTTTTAGTGTGTTTATAATATACATACATGCATATTTTTCTCTAGATAGATAGCCAGATCACCAAGGCAAACTCCACAGGTACATTTGCCTTCATCCAGCTTTCATTCACTGGACTACAACTCCACTCTTTCAAAGATGTCTTCTTCCAGTCAAGGTTACTGTGGACACCTCTTGCCTTGAAATTCCCCTAAGGTTAAAGGTAAGTGCACCTGACAGCCTACTGAGCTCTGGACTAATATTCAGTTGGATTTACCCTCAAATGACTTTCTGTTTCCTGCCTGTAAAGCTTGTATCAGCTGTTAACAATACACCCTCCTCAGTGTTCAAAACTGGCAAAGTAGCCGCCAAGTAGATAGATAGATAGATAGACCGATAGATAGATAGATAGATAGATAGATAGATAGATAGATAGATATAGAAATACATACATAAATATAGACATATAGCTATACAAGTATAACTATAGCTACTGATATAGATACATATATATAGGTATATAGGTGAAGATACAGATATAGCTATAGCTATAGATATAGATATAGATATAGATATAGATATAGATATAGATATAGATATAGATATAGATAGAGCCACCTGCCACATCTCAAGACTCCTGCCACAGTATTATTTAAAGGAAGCTGAGACCTTCACTCAAAAAAAGAAAGGACAATAGCTTATCTGTGTCACAGGGCTCAAAACCAAAGTTTTCTAACAATTTTTTGCAACATTTGGTTAAAATACTCTGCCAGTCTCTCTGTGGATGGTATGGAGAAGACCTAAAGGATTTAGTACCTAATAAAACATGACGTTCTAGCACTGCTTTACTGTTGGGGTGAACTCATGTGCATACTAGCAGGTGATCTTTGCACTGGTAGTCGAGTGGCTTAAGTGTGAGAATTTACTGTTGTGGTGAGCTTGACAGTAATGTATCGTATTGTGTAAGCAGGTAGAGCACTTTAGCTTTTTTTCCCCTTTTCTTCACTGTACTGGGACTGTAGAGTTGATGTATATAATATCAGGGAGTGTGGTGGCTTGTTCCCCACAGTGGGGATGCAGGAAAGGTGTAGGTGGCATACTCCCTTTCACAACATTTTTGGTGTGTCATCCTCCCATAATATTCCCTATATTGTACTTACTATCAATATCTTTTATTTGTCACAACAGTCCAGTAAATTGTGGTATTTGCATGTTTCTAATTATTCATTGCGATGTCTGATTGCATCCCTCCTTTGTTTAGCACATTGTTTTTTCACTCTTGTACATACCCCACGTCGGTTCCATGTCTATAACCTACAAATGTCATCTGATGCATGTCTTTCGCACTTAGAATGGAACATGTTTTACTAAAACTCTTCCCCCATGTTTTACACAATTCATGATACATATGCATCTCAAAACCCTCTTTCTTATCACACTAACATTTCAGATATCTTACCATGGTATATATATCTTATCAAACCATTTCTTCTGGAATACTGGCATAAAAGATACTTATACAGAAAAAAAAGAAATAGAAAAACACGAGCAACTCTGGTGTGCGAGCAAACTCTCAGATCCTCTACTAAAAGTGCAAGCAGTGTTTAGAGCTTTAGTTCAGTAATCCAGATGTTTTCAGATGATTTAACTAACAACAGCACTTTCTAGCACTTAAACATGTTTGTAATTAAAGTAATTAAATATTCCAATACAATAAATATTTGAATTTACTGAAAGAAACATTATGGAAATGGAAACATTCTTACTTGAATCCAGTCATGAATGGGCTGATGACATACCTCTCAACTGTATAGATTTTTTCAAAATGTCCAGATTTTTGGCTCATATTTTTGGCCTGTTGCTCATAAAATTTGTGGTTTTCTGGCAAATTGCCTGGATGATCTGAGGACTGAAGTCACTAAATAATGACATTCATTTGAGTTTCAGACTTCAAATCCTACAGAAAATGCATGTTAAAACAAACCCTGTTACTCTAGCAACTTTCTAAGTTTGCAAGAGCAATATTTAAAATATGCCCCTATTTTGGGGTTTTTGCCCCCCCCCCCATTTTTTGGGCTTTATCCAGATTTCTTGCACTAAGACATTGAGTGGTATGGCTGATTAATATGTTAATAAACAAAACATTCAAAGAGAAGCTCATTGAAAATTTGAAAAAAAATTGCATGTTAGGGGTAATAAACTAATCAGGAGCAACC
Source organism: Protopterus annectens (assembly GCF_019279795.1). Lineage (NCBI taxonomy): Eukaryota > Metazoa > Chordata > Ceratodontiformes > Protopteridae > Protopterus > Protopterus annectens. The sequence continues at coordinate 295,553,287 of NC_056729.1, forward strand.
TGATAAATATGATAATAAACAGAACATCCACATGATTGGCTAAGTGACATTCTAATTGGCACAGAAGTGGGGTGGAAAGGGGATAAAAAAATCAGAAGCTATCTAATGGAAAGCTGAAGTTAGCCAATTTACACTCTCACACTGGTGACTGTTATTTCATTTAGCTCTTCATTTGAACAGACAGTCCAAACTCCCATAGGGTCCATTCTCTTTTTAACCCATAGAATATTTGTAGAATAAGGTTATAGGGTAGTGCATATTCTCTGTTTTGAAAAAGAGTCAGTCTGAAGCTGCAGATATAATCATCTCTGCTAGACTGTCCCTGCAGTAATAATCCTTCCTTGAATCGGCAAAAGTTTCATTATAGAAAGATTGAACAGATCAAAGAACATTGGCTCTAGTCTCAAACTAAATATCAAAACAAGACAACTTTTCAATATGAATCAGAGAACATAAAGATTGAACAGTAATCTCTAATGGTTCAAATATACTCTGCCAATCTTGCTGAGGAACTGTAGAGTTATTTTAAAGCTGGTTGTAAAATTTGAAGCACCTGTGCAACTTCAACTGTGGAGCAGGGCAAGAGTTGAGCGCATACTTATAGGTTCACAGGTTAGTACTAGGCTAACTGCCCTTATGGGCAATTTTAAGCCTAGCCAGTTACTCCATGTCAGAATCAAACCCTGCACCTTGTGTTTCTAAGGTAAGCAACTTGACCATTACGCCAACCTCCCACCCACTTCCTCAACTTGTAATGCATATTCAAGCAAAGACTTCAGAGGAGTGCAGCATTGTAATTTTCCTTTAGGATCACAAACTGGCGTACCAGGTTTTCCTGTCCTTTAGGGTCCTGTGAATTAGTGTTGGTTTAAATCCTGTCCACGATAATACTTCACAGATGGTCTGAAGGGCCTTGAGATAGTTTAAACTCATCACAAAGTTGCAAGAGAGCATAATTAGGCATAGCAGACCTCCCCAGCTCAGTAACTACAACTGGCTCACCTTAGACATATCAATTAGCCAAATTACTTCAGTTGTTATATGGATCGCTGTATATTTCCCCAGAAAATTTATTCCAGGTTAGTTGTATCAATCCAGCAAACAAGCTAACACAGGTATTTGAACAGCATTTTGTTTTTGATCATTCTAGACTATGAAATAAGTGAAAATAAGTGCAAAATGAAGCCTGGTATATTAGAAGTTGCCCGTACAAAATATGGAGTAAAAACTCATGAAAGAAATAAGTGCAGGTCAAACAAATTCTTTACATAAAGTTTGGGAGCAGTATGTTTAGGTCAACAGAAACACAGATAGCCATTTTTTTCAAACAATAACATGTCAGCTAGAGTAATTACAGCAATGTTGCAAGTGAGTATGTCAAATGGTATAGATATATAAGAATTTTGAAAATACAGGTCTACATGAAGTCAACAAGAATAATATCACTCATCCAAATTTAGTGCCACCGCTCTATTGAATAGGATGCTAGTGAATATTATAGCAATCAAAATGAATGTATAATCAAATGGATGAACCTCTGAATGTGTCACATCTCAGAGAAAAAAATAGCTCTTTAATGTGTTTTGGAAGAAGCCAGCCACTCTTGTAAACCCACAAATGTGTGGGGGATTCACTCACATACTTACCAGTAATAACTTTGAGATTGCAAATCCTCATCACTTATTGTCAGGTCCACCCAGCTTACCCTGATAAATGTTTAAAAAACAATCTTAACTTCTAAAACAATTAATAGCACCAAAGTCTTTGATTATACCACTGACTTTTCATCTCGCATATCTGCTTTACATTTGTGACTTTTATCTTTGAGGCTTCAGCATTCTGATGCTTTTTTCTAGAACTTTCACTGACCATAGCACTGGTACTCATGCCAGCCCCACTTGATATGATGCTCATGCTTTCTGACATTGATAATGATTTAATTATTGGAGTCAAAAATTATTTTATTTTGGATCTGTGATCAACTGGGTCTTGCAAGTGAATGAGCTGACCATGTCAATGATGTGGTCAGCCATCCAAAAACATCAGCCAGTGGTACACTGCGTGCACCTCTCTTCTCACTTTCAGAATTACTCTCACCTTCCCTCCTCCCTGAAATGACAATGCTGTATCACAGTTGCTCTATAAACAGCAAGCAAGAAACTGGATGGCCTGGTGTGGCATATATTTCAAGATGGTAATGAAGGTGAGAGGTGGAAAGGAATTTATAAACTCTACTGTAGGGCAGTATACCTTGTGTCATATACATGAAGCCTGATTTTATGGAGATGAGTGAAAAATATATGGTCTCGCAAAATTAATATATTTTGCATAACAGCCCTGTAGGTCAGTGACTAGGGAGGGGCATTTTATAGCTACAGTATGTGGAGTTCTTTGCTGACCTCTGGTTACTGTCTGCATAGAGTTTGCATGTTCATCCCACATCTGCTGCGATTTCTTCTTAATGCTCTAGTTTTCTCCCACCTCCTAAAGTGTAGCAGTTGGTTTACTTTAATTAGTCCATTTGTAGTCAATCTGTCATTGCCCTTACAGGCCTGAGTTATAGCTGAAAAAGGACTCTAAAGACTCATTTCACTTAATCTGCAAACAGGCAAATGAAAAAGTGCTGCTACTATCAAGATATCTGATGTTTAAAACCCTTGTATAGAAATCGCAATAAAATTATTTGCAAGCAAAATTCTACTTCTACTGGCAATCTGCACCTCATCTGTGTGGCATTTTCAGCATGTAATCAAAAACTACTGGGCTTTACTTTAAACAGCAAATCAAAAGCAAATGCCACCACCTCCCAGCCAAGGCATGTTCTTTAGAAGTTAACAAGCTGCTGTTGCCACACAAGAAACTAAAACAATTAACTGATATATCTGTATGAAAAAAACTAAAACAGGTTTAGCAGTGTTTATGTGAAGCATGATTACATTGTTACTGTACTGCTTTTATTGGGAGCTCCAGTGCTGCTAATTGAAAGAAAGCCTGCAGAAATATAAATTAAATTATACTTCTCATGTGCAGCTCATTCATGGGAGAAAACAAGATGGCCACCAACAAATAAGCCACTCCAGGCTTTAGCTCCCGGCAAAATCCAATTACAGTATATGTAAATTTTAAACATAATTAATTTAAATGTTAAATCATATTATGTCTTAAATGTCTTACCTTTACTTCGAGAAACATGAAGGAATAAAAATCAGTCATACTTGAAGCTACTGAACCTTGTGACTATCTAATCTTATTCAGTCAGACTCTAGCTGGAAGGAAACCAAACCATAGTCAGCTCATCATCAAATCCATTTCTATCTATACAATGCCTGATTTAATATTCACACTGCAGAGACAGAGTGTTGCATGAACCTGAAGGAATGGAAGCACAAACTTGTAAAATGTAATATTCAGCAGTGACAACTCCAGAAAAAGAAGCTGCAAGTAAAATACATAATTCATACAATAGGGACGAAAAGGAAGATGCTTCAGCTAAAACTAAATATTAGCAAAACCTTTGTCATCAGTGAGTTAAAATCTGCTCTCCTGCTGCTCCATCAGGCAATTGACTACATAACAAAACAGTTATCTCACATAAACATAACACTAAATGGCATTTCTAAAAGGATGGATACATAGGAAAGCCACATCTCTGAGTGTTTTTTATTTATTTTTAGTTACAGCTTGGTGGAGCATTACAGGCAGTTACTGTATTCAGTGGTTTGCTGAAATGTGTGGTGTGTGTGTGTGTGTGTGTGTGTGTGTGTGTGTGTGTGTGTGTGTGTGTGTGTGTGTGTGTGTGTGTGTGTGTGTGTGTGTGTGTGTGTGCGGGTACATGGTGGCAGCAGAACGCCATAACTCCCCTCCTACCAGCCAGCCATCCCACCCAGTCACAGTCCACAGCTACTTCCCTCTGATCCAAACAAACTAGCAGTCTGATGTCCAAGCCAATAACTAGTTACTCTTAAACCACTACATAGAGCCCATACAGACTGAAACTATACATTTACTGCTGCATGTATAAGCATATCTCAAACAGTTGACTAAACCTGCTATCTACATTAATATAAGCACTCATTGATAGTTTGTCGCTCACCTCTGCTGGGGTCTGAACCCGCTCTGTTTGCCCTGCGAGAGCTCACTATGCTCCCCTACCCTACCCCCAATTCCCCCTCACCCCCACTACATGTACATTTATTCATCCAAAGTCCCCTCCCACACTACCTATCATCCAATCACACAATACCCCATGCTCCACACACACTCCAATTTTATAGACCCCACCCAACTTTAACAATGCCTCCTACCTCATCACACCTACTACACCTACCAGCCTTGTTAACCTCCCTCACCTGTCTTATAGTTCTTACACAACTCCCTAACCCCTACCATGCCAAAACTTCACATTCCACAGCCACTTCCCAACCTACTTCCACACCATCCTTCAACTCCATAACACATGACCTCTACTCTTCTAACCCAACCATGCTATTCAAACACAAAATCCTACCCATTTTATACTCCCCTAACTCACCCTCCAACCTCATCACAAAAATCCCCCCTTACACTGCTCAAACTCTCCATCCACATTAAACTACCTTATTCTCATTCTCCACCAAATTTCCCACTCACTCTCTGGCAACATCCATCCCAATCCTGGACTTACTCTCACCACACAAACCACAAACTCCCCTGCGACACACCCTCAAATGCTCAAATCCATTCACCTCACTATACTCAATGCTCAAAGCCTTCGCAATAAAATCCTTAACCTCCATGCCTGGCTCATCCACAATCACCCTGACATAGTAGCCATCTCAGAGAGACCCTCCATAAAAGACAACAAAATTATTCTGCCTGGTTACCAAATGATTCACAATGACAGACTTAACAAGAAAGTTGGAGGTGTAGCTATTATCTACTCCTCTACCCATACATTTACTCCATACCCCAATCATATCCCACACTTCATCAAAGCTGAAATTACCATAGCTCTACTAAAAATCAGTAACCACAAGTCCATATGTATAGTCGCCCTCTATATGCCCCCAAGCAACAATATCCCAATACTAGAAGATATCCTCTCTTGGCTTTCCTCTACCATTAAATATGAAACCTACATACTAGGTGACATGAGCATCAACTGGGCCAATATAAACTCTCTAACCTCATCTCAGACAATCGACCTCTTCAACTTTACCCAACTCAAAAACTCTTCCACCAGCCCCAACAAAGATGGGACCTCTGGCACCATCATTGACTGGATCTTATCCCATCCCAACCTCATTTCAACTGCTGGAATCCTTTCAGACCCTCTCAGTGATCACCTACCTGATTTTGCTGACTGTCACCCATCTCCTCTTCAAAACCAGTACCACTACCTTCAAACTCACAACCTCTCCCACTTCAACCCTCAATCTTTTTCTGAATGTCTAAAACTTACTGACTGGACTCCCCCCAACCCCCCAATAACTCTTCCCCTCAGCACTGCCACTAACTACTTCAATGTAACTTTCTTAAAACTACTCAACAACCACGATCCTCTAAGAACCAAACGTGTCAAAGCTAAAGTCTCCCCCAGCTATCAAAAGAAACTAAACTAATCATGCTCCAATGAGACAAAAAATGGAAGCATTACCAAAGAAACAAAAAACCTAACACCCTACTTAAAGTCAAGCAACTCTGAAACACCATAAAAAAACTAATAACCAGAGACCTACTACTCCAAACTTTAATCTAAGTACTCAACCAACCCTAGAAAATTCTGGGACACAATCTCCTCTCTCCTTCACCCTGGAAATAAAGATAACCCTTGTCAAAACCCCAATCTTACCGACCTCAAAACTGCCACCCAATTCAACTCCTTCTTTATAGACTGTATTGCTAAACTATCCTCCTCTTTCCCCAACCCACCCCCTCAACCTCAACCCCACCTGCCACCCACACCCCTCGGACTACAAATCTTCTCCCTCCACTTTCAGCCTAAAACCCATCCCCACAGGTACAATAAAAAAAATTTCTCCACCAACTAAAACCTTGCCGCAGTGCTCCTGACAATCTACCATTAGCTTTCCTCAAAATAGCTGCAGACAGCATTGCCTTTCCCATCTCCATCCTAATAAACTGATCCATCCAAGAAGCCTACGTCCCTTCTATCTGGTGACATGCATACATCATCCCTTTACATAAGGGTTGTAAAAACAATGACACCACCAATTTCAGGCTATTGCCATCCTTTTCCTGCTTTATAAAGCCCTGGAAAAATGTATCCATTCACAACTATTTCCATACTCAACACACAACAATTTTCTCTCCCCCACTCAACATGGATTCTGCCCTGGCCACAGTACCATGACAGCCCTCCTTTCCTTCCTCAAGACCATTAACCTAGCACGTAACTCTGGCAAACTGGTATCTACCCTGTTCCTCAGTCTATCCAAAGCTTTTGGTATCATCTTTCACCCCTTACTCCTATCTCAACTCTCCTCTCTAAGCCTCTCTGCCTCCTCCATAGCCTGGTTCTCTAGCTACCCCTCTGAATGACAACAAGCCATGAAATCCTCAACCTCTCCCTTCGTACACATCCCCACTGCCATGCCCCAGGGTTCTGTTCTAGGTCCCCTACTCTTCAATATATTTATCAATAACTATCACCACACCATCCCTGATTCATCACTAATCCAATATGCAGATGATTCAACACTCATCTGCTCAGCTTACTCCCCCTGAAACCTGCTTCTAAAAAAACATTTAGCTTTCTCTAATACAGAAACCTGGATGCAAAACAATCACTTGGTCCTAAACCCTAATAAAACCAAACTGATGATTTTTTTCCCCTTCTAGAAACTCCCCTATCAACAAAAACTCATTCTCTGTACTCAGCCAGAGCCACATCCCCATTGAAATTGTATCAAATACTAAACTGCTCGGTGTTATCATTGATGAACACCTACAATTCGACACTCATATCCAAACCACCATAAAAAAAACACCAAAAACTAAGACTTCTGTACAGACACAACCGCTAGCTCAACCCCTCCACCAGAAAAACCCTTTCCTCCTCCTACCTTCTCCCCTCCCTTATGTATAGTGCTCCTCTACTAAATAATCTCCAACTCTGCCTACAATCCAAACTCAAATCCTGCTACAATAAAATTAGCAAATTCACTACCAACTTGAAAAACTCATCCCACCATTGCCACTCTCTCCATACCCTGCAATGGCGCGAACTACCCAATTACCTAAGCTTTCTTAAACGTATCACTGCCCACAAGCTCATTTTCACACTTTCCAGTTGCCCCTCTTTTGCTGCCAACCTAATCCCCTACATTCCTAACCGCTCACTCAGATCAGGAAACCAAAACTGCCTACAAATCTACAAGCCACCTCCTGCTATCTTGCTCCATATCTAAACTATGGAACTCTCTAACTCCATCTCTGTGTAATACTCCTAACCATACCAGCTTCAAATCTCTCCTATTCTCACATCTGGCTTCAAAATGGACATGCTCATGCAACTCACCTACATAAATCTCTCCCCTAACTATTCTAACTCCCACCCCCTACCACACTCAATTCTCATACCACTACATTGCCTACTACTACATTCCACTACCTACAAAGGACAGCCTCCAACTGCACTGTGGCTAACTTTGTTAGATATCCTTTTATAGCTAAAACTGTGATTTTATTACATATAATATGTACTATAACTGTGTACTTACAAAAACTTTCCACCACTGTTCTATTATTTGTATTTCCTTGAATGTATTATAAGTATTATACCTCATATCTATTACACTGTATTCCCAGCTTGATGCAACTAATCACACTGCTTTGTATATATTTGTAATTTACTTGTTTGTTATTTGTCATTGGAGCTCCCCCCCACCCCAAGTCTCCACTGAAAACATGTTGTTCTTGGCCCCGTGGACTTCCCCGGTCATCAAAATGAAAAAACTGAAATCAGAAAGCCTTAAAACTGGTTACAGAAAATATTTTTTCTTGGTCAAAGCAAGTATTGCATTCAGAAGTCTATGTATATTCCCTTCCTGCTAGTGTTTTCAACGATTTAGTAACAGGAGAAAAGAAGAAATGAGAACTATGGTACAAATATCTGATAGTAACTTATATTAAGTCTTGGAATGTCTTGCCATACTTTGGATCTTGAAAGGCTCATTCTTGGCAGGATATTGTTTCTTGGGTTAGGTAACACATTTGGACAGCAATTTTCCATTATGCAACAATGAGCTTAGGAAAAGTTTTCTCAATCAAAGTGAGTAGACACTAAATGCATGAGTCTATTTAATGCCACATCTGTTTGTTTAAAAAATCCTGATGAAATGTTTATTTTTTTCTCTGACAATATGCCCTTGAATATATTACACCATATAAAATATTCTAAGTTGAATTGTCCCTTCTCTTTAATTAAAATAGTAATGAAACACTAGGTAGTTGAGGCACCTTGAAGTTCAAAGAGCATTCTAGAAAATAGAAACAGCCCTTGGGGCATTTTAGTTTTTAGACACCTGGAACAATACTAGGATGTTTTCAAGCTCTGTATAGCTTTGAGTTTAGATTAAGCAGGACTTCACAGTACCCTTCTGTGAAGCCAAAGTATGAAAACAACATTTTGTTTGCTTTAGACTAACCCTCTGGGGTATCAGATAGCTGTATTTCCTTGTCTGTTATCCATTGATAATCTAATATTGCTCTTTTTCTGAACTATTACCAAGGATACTGACCATTCATTTTGTGATGGTTCTATAGCACCTATGTCTATCATCTTCTACTTTTTGAGAATGTGTTTGTGTGTGTGTGTGTGTGTGTGTGTGTGTGTGTGTGTGTGTGTGTGTGTGTGTGTGTGTGTGTGTGTGTGTGTGTGTGTGTGTGTGCGTGCGTATGTCCGTGTGTGAGTGTGTCCGTGTGTGTGTGTGTGTGTGTGTGTGTGTGTGTGTGTGTGTGTGTGTGTGTGTGTGTGTGTTTGTGTGTGTGTGTGTGTATGTACATGCATGTGTATGTGTTTGTGTGGCCTTCTTTTATTTTTTACTGATATGTTTATTTGTCAAAGTTGAAAAATACATTACAAACAGTGCAATTCCTATACATAGTGCACATCTATTCATAACCCAGCAGGTGGGAATATGTTTCCCTGTCCTCCTAATTAACCCTTATTCCCCTCTTCTATGTTATAACCCTGTGTCCCAATCTGATGATTACAATTTACATCTCATTAATCAGTTTATAAAGTATATGGAGACTCACAATATATGAATGCACACATCCCAAAAATGAGATAATTTCCAGTTGGCCAGGTAAGGTTTCTCCCTCTGCACCCTCCCCATAGTTACATTATTGTGCTGTCCCTATTATCTGTTTCCTCATCCCCTGTTATTCCACAAAGATTAGGTTCATAGGTTCATACTAGGCTATCTGCCCAAGGGCATTTATAAGCCTAGCCCATAGTTATGTGGCTTTCGCCACCCCTTTAGTTTGAATAAAAACTATGCCTATCATTTTTCTGTGCCTCTGTCAAGCAGTGACACTGAAGTAATCCCTGGGGTATATCTGCGATCTCCCATCCATTGGTCAAGATTCCTCTTGAACAAGGCCAGCGAGGTGCTCTGCCTCACATGTACCGGGATTTTGTTCCACAGCATAGGGAGTCTCTGGGTGATGAATCTGTCCCTCCAGCACGTTCTATTTATAACCGTGTCAAGGTTTAAGTCTCCGCCCTTGTGGTTCTGAGGGATCTAGATTTTTGAGGTGAAGCATATTCATCAAATCTGGGTTTGACATGGCCTTATATGTCAGGCACAGGTCACCTCTGAGCAAGCGGTATGAGACTGAGTAGAGCTGGAGTTCTTTCAGTCGGGCAGCATAAGACATATTTTTGAGACCCTTTATCCTTTTGGTGAGGAACTTTTGGGGCCTTTCAAGCTGCAGCAGGTGTCTGGTCAGATACATTCCAAACGGGGCATTGTACTCAATCATAGGTCTAATGAGTGATGAGTACAGGGGACGATGACCTCCCTTGATCTAGATGTGAATCTCTTCATGATCAGGTGGGCGATATAGAAGGTTTTCCTAACTACTTTAGCAACATGAGTGTCAAACGAAAGGCTACTGTCAACTTGGGTCCCCAGATCCCTGATGACTTTTCTGTGCTCAGTGGATTGCCACCTATATGGTAGCTAGGGGTAACCTTGTTTTTCCCGAAGGGTATGACTATGCATTTTTGGTGTTTAACTTCAGGCCATGGCTCTGGCACCAGTTATCCGTTTCTGTGAGGCCCTTCTGGAGGATATCTGTGTCAGATGTGTTTTCGACTATAGCGCCAGTTTGCAGTCATCTGCAAACTTTGTCAGCCATAACCCTCCTGTGTTTGCTTGTACTTCAGAAAAGTAGATGCCGAACAAGAGTGGACCCAGGACTGAGCCCTGTGGGACACCACTTGTGACAGGCTTTGAGTCTGACATGGCTCCAGCAACTCTGACCCTGTGGGTTCTGTCACTCAGCCAGTTTGCAACCCATCTTGTGATGTATGGGTTTACATTCAAGCTGATGAGTTTTTCGATGATACCTGAGTGGGGTATTGTGTCGAAGGCCTTTGCCAGGTCGAGGTAGGCTGTATGGACTGCCTTTCCCTCATCAATGGCCTTGGTGACTGTCTCGAAAAAGTCAACCAAGTTTAAGAGGCAGGATCTGCCTTTGACAAAGCCAAACTGGGTTGGATCCAAAGTCTGCAAGTTCCCTATGTCTTTATTTATGAGTTCCATTATGATCCACTCCATGGCTTTGCAGATAAGGCTTGTCAAGCTAATGGGGCGGTAATTTCCAGGGTCTGTGGAGGCACCGCCCTTATGAAGTGGGACCACAGTCGCCGTCGCCACTCCTTGGGTGCGTATCCTGAGGTGAGGCTAAGATTAAACAGCTGTCCTAACTGTGGGTTTAATTCCTCGTTGAGTTCATGAAGCACACAGCCGGGACACCATCCGGTCCCATGGATGCTGTGTTTTTGCCTTAGTGAGGGCAGTTCTCACCTGGGCGTTGGAGATGTTTGGGGGCTACAATCCTCTGGAATAGATATCTCTCCTTTTGGGGAGGGGAGAAGTTTGCACTGAACCTGTCAGCCACTATGTTAGCAATGTGTGTAGGTTCAGTAATTTTCACATCATTTTGAACTAATTCTGAGCATATCTGGGAGTTTCCTCCTAGGTTTCTAACATAGCTAAAGAAGGCCTTATGATTGTCTTTAGAGTCCTTGGCGATTTTTCTCTCAAAATTTGCCTTGGATGATTTTATGAGAGCTCTTAGTTTTTACTTATAATGATCAAAGGTGTCTTACCTTTCAAGGATTTTGCTCTATCTTGTAGTAGCTTCCTCCTTTTGTTGTAGAGCTTGTTTATGGCTGGGGTCCACCAGACTGGACACTTGCCTTTGGTACAGAGAGTCTTAGTTTTGTTTGGGATTGCCTGATCCATGCAGTCCTGTAGGTGCTGGTAGAAGGCATTTGTAAGTGATTCAGCGGTTTGAGTAATGTTTACCACTGGCTCAGGGGTCTTAAAGGAGACCACACTAGTTTTTAGAAGTGTGAAATCGGCTTTTGAGAAGTTTTTCACTGTGGTCTTTTTTGTTTCAGGTGGGGCGGGATGAGGACCTCCAGCGAGATTAGTTTATGATCTGATCTCACCAGTGAGGGGTATACTTCTGGTGTTGAACATTTTGATCCCATATTCGTGATGATGAGATCAAGTATGTTTTCTCCTCTTGTGGGGATGGTGACTAGTTGTTCCATGGCATTTGAGTTTATGAACTCCAGGAATCTTTGGGTTAGAGTGTTCGGGCTTGAGTAGTGTTCCCAGTCTATATTAGGGTAGTTGAAGTCACCTAGTATGATGGTGTTTGGAGATACATTTATCCCCTCCAATGTTTTCAGGAAGGCCATGTGAGGTTCCTGAGTTTGTGAGGGTGGCCTGTAACATGCTAAAAATTGCAGAGCAGTTTTGCCTATGGTTAATTGCACCTGGATGGTCTCCGATGCATCGTGCATTGCCACCAACCTTGAGGTGTGGGTGTCCTTTATGAATATGGACACCCCCCCTCCTTTCTTGGTGTTGTCCGGATTTTGGGGCCGGAACGCATGATATGAGGTGAAACCTGTAAGTGCTGGGGTGCTCTCAGGAGCCTTGAACCAGGTTTCTGTCACAGCACAGACATCGATGTTCTCCATATTGAGAAGGGCCTCGAGTGCGTGCATCTTGAGAGTGAGACTTCTGGCATTGAGCAGCATTACCCTTAGTTTTTTTTCCTTTTTGGTGTTCTAGGGTGGTAGGTTTAGAATTTGAGCCTTGCCTAAAAAGGCACTATGGGGGTGGCAAGAGCCTTTGCCAATATCCGGAAGCCCAGGGGTGACAGGTGCAAGCTGTTCCTTGCGAAGCAGCGTGGCTTGTCCAGCATGTCATCCCAGGCAGACAGACATTGGATCCCCTTTGAATGACACCAGAATTTAAGCCAATTATTAAAGCTGATCATCTTATCACTGTATTGTGGCATCATTCTAGGTGAAGGTAGGATACTGCTCAAGGTCAGGGTCATACCTGCCTGGGCTACATAATCAGAGAGCTCCTCGATGTCCCTTTTCATGTAGTCCAAGGAGGTATGTCTCAGGTCGTTGACACCAGCGTGGACAATGACTGAGTCGTACTTGTACCTGCTGTTGAGAGACCTGAGTGCTTGCGTTATGTGGCAGATTCTAGCGCATGACAGGCAGCTTACTGTGACCTTCTCCTTACTCAGTCTGGTGAGCAGGACGTCAGTATGTCTGACTATGGAATCACCAATGACAAGTGTGTCTGGCATTTTGTTTGGCCTTAAGGGCTGTGACTGTTTGACACTCTGACTGTGTGGTCTATGTGTTGCATGTGTTGGGTCGTGAGGTGGTAGTTGTTTGGGTGTCTGCTTTGGTGGCCTCTGCTGTTTTGGTAAATTTTTGATCAGAGCCTCCGAGTATGTCTTTGTGTGAGTATGTGTATGATTTGAAGTTGTGATGGTACCATGTGTGACTGGGTATGTATTGTGTGTGGTTACCTTCTCCTCCTGTCTGGTCTTGCCAGTCCTATGTTGAGAGAGCTCAGCCTCCAGTTTGGCCGTATAGTTGCATCTCTCATGTATTTGTGTTTTGTGGGAGAAGGAGAGGATTGTCTGTGTACATGAGGCAATTGTAACATTGCCTCAATATTCCCAGGTTCACCAGTTGAGCTGGAGAGGACACTAGCAACTGATCCCTCGACATACTAGAAGTAGTAGATAAAGAGACTTTCAAAGGACTCCGGGGAAGTGGGTTTTAGGCTGGTGGGGTACTATCTATAATAAGAGTGCTTTATCAAGGTGCAAGTACTGTAGGAGTAAGTGCTAGGCTTTACAGATAGAGAATAGTCTACTTGGGAATCAAGTAGAGATGAACTTTTCAGTTATAGGATATGCTGGTTAGATCAGCAGTACAGCTCGAGGAAGGTAGTTCTAAGGGAAAATTTGAAGAGTGGAATTTAGATGGCCCGAATAGTTTAACCTTCTTTAACCACCGCTGCTCTTGTGTGCAACAGTGGCAACTCCGCGCCAAATCGCGGGCATGTTTTATAGCAGGGGGGCTGAAGGGAGCTAGGAATTGGCCCAAAACGACCAATGGACTACTAGTTTCTGGCTGAAACTTCACCAAATCGGACAAAAAGGCCGCTCAGTGCTTCCACTCCCACTGGTAAGCAAAGAAACTTCCCTCCTTCCTAATAAGGCAATGGATCAGTAACAGGAACTAAAAACAAAGCCCAGGGATCAGCAACTCTGAAACTGGACTACTCTAGTTCAGTAAGGCGGGAAAACAAGAGATTTTTTTGTTTTATTACAGAGATAAGGAAAAAAACAGACAGTAAATGCTATAAATGCTGTAAATCGGCTAGCGCACTTTAGTGTGTAGCCTACAGAAACAATTTGCAACAATTAGTAACTTAAAGTGCAATAAACAGTGTAAAATGCAGAAATCACTTAAAGTAGCAGTAAAACAGGCGAAATGCAGTCGCTAGCTTAATAACAGTGGGAAAGCCACAAAAATACTTATATCTGGTAGAAAGTCACTCCTTTAGCTCTCTGCTGCTTGGATCACTCTGCAGGCCACCACGAGGATCTGTGCTGAGTTGGTACAAGCTGGAAAACACGTGTTTAGCGTGTTTTATAGCAGGGCGCTGAATGGAGCTAGGTATTGGCCCAAATCGTCCAATGGACTTCTAGTTTCTGGCTGAAACTTCACCAATTCGGACAAAAGGCTGCTCAGTGCTTCCCACTCCCACTGGTAAGCAAAGAAACTTCCCTCCTTCCTAATAAGGCAATGGATCAGTAACAGGAACTAAAAACAAAGCCCAGGGATCAGCAACTCTGAAACTGGACTACTCTAGTTCAGTAAGGTGGGAAAACAAGAGATTTTTTTTTTTTTTTTTTTTACAGAGACAAGGAAAAAAACAGACAGTAAATGCTATAAATGCTTTTAAGCGGCTAGCACACTTGAGTGTGTTAGCCTACAGGTAAAATTAAGCAACAAATAACTTTTTAAGAGTGCAAAACAGTTAATCAACCCATCCCTCTTACTCCATTTAGACCACTTATTTGGAATTATGTTACGTTTCATGTGGGTTATCACCTTCAGCTCATATTCCATAATACTTTTCACTATTGTTTTTACTTCCTCCACTTCAGGTTTATGCTTAGTTTTTCATTTCCTCATTATAACTTTTTGCTTCTAACAGAACTGGAGAGGACAGAGCCTTAATATGCACTGTTTTTTTTAATACCTACTCAACATAATAGCATGCCTTTTACAGAGAGTTCATATTCCTGTGCTGTAATGTCCTTATTAAGATTTTGAACCCCTTCCTTGAATTAGTTCAATTCTTCACACTCCCAGATGATTTGCTCCCACAAGTCCACTTTCTATCATGCTGTAACTGATACACATCTCTTTGGCCTGTGGGAACAAGCTTTGAATTTTCACTGGGGTATAGAAATATATATGCAGACATTTACACCCACATATGCTAGATTTCTTAGCTTTTGTTGGCAGTGTGGGGATTTAAGCATATTTGCCTCCATTGTTCTTCTGTATATTCCTTATTCAGCACATTGACCCACATTTGTTTGCACATTCCACATTAAATCTTTCAAACCCACATAAGCATGTGATAATAATTTTTTCCTCCTTGCCTGTCTTGTCCAAGCTTCTATTAAGTACTGTATCATCTTAGATAGTTTGTCTACTTTATCTATTAAGAACTGCATCACCTTAAGTGGTGTGCCTACTGTATCTACTAAGTATTGTATCACCTTAGATGGTGTGTCTACTTTATCTGTTAAGTGTTGTATCACCTTAGGTGGTCTGTCTACTTTAGTGTCTGAATTTTGCCTCTTTGACTTAGCTAGTATTAATTCTCTATAGAGAAATTGGTTCATTGGCCTTAGATTGAATTCCCTACTTACTTTTTGCCACTCTTTCCATCCATCCTCTTTCTTCAACTGCTTCCAGTGCCTAGGCTCACAATTTCCTTTTGTCCACATTCTTTTAACTTCCCCATTCTTCTCTCCCCTAAGATCACTAACTCACTTCCTACAGGAATAGACTAACTTCTCCAGTCAGACATGTCTCCTTCTAATTGTTTTTATCACCATTTTCCAAGCATGCTATTGTACTTCTTGCTCTTTTCCCTCCCCATCAATGAACTTCCAAGTCTAACAGAGTCTTTCTCAAGGATCATCCTATTTTTATGGTTTTCCCTTTTGCTTTATAAGAATCCTTTTGCAGCAGATATCTTAGCCTCATTTGTGCAGCCTGATAGCATTTTTTTCAGGACTGACAAAATTAACCCCCTCCCATTGATCTACTGGGCACTATAAAGATTACCATCTTATTCCAGCTTTTTTTCCTTTCCCAAAGTGTTCTAATTCTTGCTTTTATAACTTAGAACAAAGGTATATGATAGCTATACTGCCTACAAACTTTAATTTGACTTTACGTTGATGATGATGTAAGTCCTGGTATTCACGAACATAGGGACCCTGATGTATAAATGCCTCTGGCACCCTATATTTGCTGTGCTGCTGAATATAAATCTTGTTTTTCTAAACAAGAAACATCTTTATTTAACCATCACTTATGACATAGACAATCATACATTTATATAATTGAAAAGAATCCATACCGACACAATCCTAGTTGTAAGCATTTTACGTCACAAACCATACTGACCCACTCCCATCTGCAAACATTATACATCACTTATAATCTACCCAATCTTTCTCACTCAAACATTTCATAGCTCATTTAAGTCCTGCTGCCTTTTAGGCCTCATTCCTCCCTTGTGTGTATTCTTCCCACAAGTCCCATTTTCTCCCATCTAGTTTTTTCCAACCTTTTTCTAAACCTCTCAGTTACAGTTGTTTTATCTCTGTTACTATATTCACTACTTTTAGTATAGTTAGTTTAGATTTTGATTTCCATTTTCTAGTAATTCCTTTTTTGGCAGCCACCATAATTAGACACAGCAAGGCTTTACCATGTATAGGCAATTCTGATTCTGTATCATAGTTCAGACAAATCATCTCCCTCATCACACCAATCTGCCCACCCAGCATCTCTGACAGGGACTCCTTAATATCTGCCAGCTCAACACACTGCCAGAAAATATGTTCCCAATTTCCTCTTTCTTCCCCATCACATCTCCAACATTTGCTGTCTACCTGAGGAAAAATTATCTGGGGTCTACTTAGGGTATAAAACATACCTCTCAACCTGGAAACATCAAAAATCTGGACAAATGCCCATGAAAAATAGGCACAAATCTGTATGCTGATTAACATAAAATTTGCATACATAATTATGTAACCCTGCCCACTCCAGTGGAATCGTGGGGTACCAAATTTCAAATGCAAACTGAAGAACAGACAGCCAAAATATGGCCCCAGCCCAGATCCTGTAGTAAATAGTAACCACTTTTTTTTAAATGTGTAGCAAATATGTTCACTGGGGAGAGAGAAGATGATGAACCTTAGGATTTTTTTTTGGTGACTTGCAGTATATAGGTTTTGTGGTAAATGTAGGGCATTTAATGGTAGGTAATATTCTAATCTTAGCAAAAGAATATTATAGTTTGCTAGGACCTCCAAAAGTAATTCTATATGGCCTACTGATCAGCGCTTAGCTTGAGTTTGTGCTGCCCAGGGCTGGCTTTGAGTTTGCTGCCCTTAACCCTCACAAAAGCATGGTCAAATGGGGCCCAACATACACAGCCCTCCCCTCTGCAGCCATTCCAGTGTCCCATTACTTGGCTGTTTCAACCCATAAACACTTGCATGTGCATCCTGCTTTACTTCTACTATGATTATTTAGATTTCATTTAAAGCTTTTATTTTACATTTTATAGCACAAACACTAATAGACATCTGCTAAACAAAGCAATACAGTCTCACAATGAAAATAGACTTAGCATTAAAAACTTCTCTGCCCTTGAAACATTCATTGAAACAGTATTGAAACCCACATTCAAAGAAAATGCACCTGGCCAATGGCAGATAAAGATTACCTTTTGGTTGTTTTCAAATCATAGACCCCTTGCAGATGAAACATACATGTGTTCTTTGATACACCTTCCTGACTGTATTAAATTACATTCCTTGTATAATACAGCATACATGTTAGAGGGCATTTTAAATTTATTGCATTGAACATTTTTCCAGTAAGCAATGAAACAAAATGCATGAACCAATAATGACAAAACTGCCCAATTCAGCACATTTCCATCATAAAAGTCTACTCAAACTTCTACAGTCCACCAGTATCAGTAAACATGCACAATCTCTGTAGAAGTAAAAGTCATCTAAATAATTCCACATTAAAGGGATCTGTAAGATCTGTAACTAATGAAGAGGCTGCTGATAGCAAACAACTTAGTGTTTCATTGTTTAATCTACAAATAAAGTGCCTGTTGCACTTGAGGAATAAATTGCCTATGTTACATTAAAAAAAATAATAAGCCTGTAATATTGCAATAGGGAATAGATAGTAAACTGATATCAGGTTCCTAGTTACTAGATATTTCTGCCAAAGAGGACATTCTCGGGACTGCAGCATTGACCCCCTTTAAAAGTACAACACAGTACAATATCAACAATCCATCTACATATTGTGGGAGTGGAGCCCACAGCCTTCTGCATCAAAAGCAAATATTCTACCTGTCATGCTACTAACAACACAAACAGATGGCATAAGCAGCACTAAACTTCTTTCCCCCTGAAGAACTATGCAGCACAAGAAATCTGGAGCAAGCCATAATTTATTGGGGAGGGGGGCAAAAGTCCAAAGACAAGGACACATTTTAAACATTGCTTGTACAATCTTAGAAAAGTTGCTAGAATAAAATGTTTTGTTTTACCATGCATTTCCTGAAAGATAGGAAGACTGAAACTTAAATGGCTATCATTATTTAGAGAATTCAGTTCTCACTGATTTGCCAGAAAACCACAAATTTTAAGAGGAACAGACCAAAAGTAAAACTTTGGACAATTGACAGCTGTGGTTAATTCCTTGAATCACAAGTGGTGGTGGTAGGGGTAGAGAATTTAGGCTCTTCCTCCTTGTACCTAAGGTACAGGGTTTAAGTCTGAGTGACTCTAACCAGCAGTTATACCTAATTGGGGCATTTTATTTTCACACACACACACACACACACACACACACACACACACACACACACACACACACACGCTGTCTGTCATTAAGTAAATCACAAAGTGGCTGTGAAGTAAACGTTAAGCTAAGCACAGTTACTTAAAAGTTAAGCACCTATCTGCAGCCGTTAAGATGATGCCTGCCATTAAGTCAGCAGTTGTTGTTTCTCTAAACGTAAAATAGTCTTCAGCCCTTAAGTAAAGAAGCTGCCTTGATGAAAAGTTTCTCTTGTCCTGCTAATTCGCTAAATGTTAAACAACACACAATGCCATGCTTGTCATTAAGCAAATCAAAGCAGCTGTGAAGTAAACATTAAGCTAAGCGCAGTTACTAAAAAGTTAAGCACCTACCTGCAGCCGTTAAGTAAAGAAGCTGCTATGATAATGTCTGCCATTAAGTCTGCAGCCATTAAGTAAAGAAGCTGATGTGATGAAAAGTTTCTCCTGCCTTGCCATTTCTCTAAATGTAAAACAATCTGCAGCCCTTAAGTAATTAACTAAAGAAGCTGCCATAATGAAACGTTTCTCCTGCCCTGCCATTTCTCTAAATGTAAAAGTTTGTAGCCCTTAATTAAATAAGTAAAGAAACTGCAGTGATGAAACATTTCTCCTGCCCTGTCATTTCTCTAAATGTAAAACAATCTGCAGCCCTTAAGTAAATAAGTAAAGAAGCTGCCGTGATGAAAAGTTTCTCCTGCCTTGACGTTTCTCTAAATGTAAAACAGTACACAATACACTAATGCCTTCAGCCGTTAAGTAAATAAGTAAAATTTCCACACACATATAAGTTTACATTTTTTACCAGAAGGAGGAGCCGGGGAAGCTGTCTACTGCTTCAACACAGGCCTGTCTGCAGAAGTTGACATAATCGCACACACCCTGCATGTCATGACATCAGGAGTAAAAAAAATAAAAAAAAACACCCCGGTAAATTCAGAAATTAAAGGGGCCACATGGAAATTCATGGCACCCCCAATATTTTGCACTCAAAATTGGTATTTACAGAGGAATTTGGCATGGTTGAGAGGTATAAAAATATCTGTGTAAACATTTCCAAGCAAAAATCTAAATTTTCTAGATTTTGTTGCATATTTGAGAGCTCTCTCTCTCTCTCTCTATATATATATATATATATATATATATATATATATATATATATATATATATATATATATATATATATAATCCTCCCATTGTTTCTTTGTGAATTGCTTAGCCAATCTTTCTTCCCCATCCTTTATAACTTCGTCTGATTGATTCTTATAGTTATCATGCAATATTTTATATGCTCGACTATTTATTCTTTTTAATGTCTTTCTTTTTGCTTATAATCTGATATCAGTCCTTAATAGAGAAGGCAATCTCTAATCTGCAGTCCAAATAAATTCTTAGCATCTTCCCACTCTATCATCTTTCCCTCTGTAGTTATTTGCTCCCAATAACTTGGTTCCTTTGCAAGTTTTCTCCAATAAATTCCTGCCTCTCCTTGCCTATTGTCTATATCCATAAATGCAGTCATCCCTATCAGCATAATCTCCTTTCCCCATTCCCATGTTGGCTTAGTTCTTAGTACACTTTCTACTACTTTATAGGTATAATATTCTAAATGATTATTGTTATTCTCCTTAAAGGCCTGCATCCAAAATCCCAGTCTCTCCTTGTTTCTTGAGATTCCCCCTTGTTTCATCATCATCCCTTTCCACTTTGAATTATAGTTTTATGCTTGTGCTATGTATAGGAGCCTTAACTGTGCAGCTCTGAAATACCTCTTCATATTGGGTAATCTCAATCCACCCTGTTCTACTAGAAGAATCACCTTATCCCACTTGACTCTTTCTGTCTTCCCCTCCCAGATAAAGTCTTTCAGCTTTTTGTTAATTGCTATCCACAACTTCTCTAGTTGATAAAAATATGCCTGACCTGTGTATAAGACTAATGGGACTAAAACATTTTTACTGCTTGTATCTTACTGTCCATATCCACACAACAAAGCTTCCATTTTCACAGTTTTTGTATTAACTTTTGTTTTGTCTCCTCCCAAATATCATTGGCTGCCACACCAGAATCATTTTTAACCCATACTCCCAAATACTTCATTTTGTCATGTCTCCATAAATATGGATATTGCTGAACTAATTCATATGTTGGTACATAATTTACCGCTATTTTCTTTGTTTTAGTTTCATTGATTTTGTATCATGGAAAGATGTGAAACTGCCTCAAAATGTTTCATAACACTGTAAGGTTTATTTCTGATTTTGTCAGGTATAAAATAATATCATATACAAATAGAGCCAGCTTTTCTTGATTACCATACCAGTTATATCCTTGAATATCTGAGTCTCTTATTTTCTTTGCCAGTGTTCTAAATATAATGCAAATAACAAAGGGGAGAGAGGACACCCCTGCCTAGTTCTTCTGCTCAAGCAAAAATTACCAGACAGGAGCCCACCTATTTTAATTTTCACCTCTGATCCCTCATATATCATCCTAATCAGCCTTATAATTTTTTTCAGGAAATGCAAATGCTTCCATTGCTCATCTCATAAAGTCCATCATTAAGACTCACCAACAACAATTGTATTTTCTTACATTCTGCTTCAGTCTGGATTATCAATGGTTTGTGAATGTTGTCAAATGTTTGTCTCCACTCCACACAACCTCATTGATCCATATCTATCAAGTTTGGCATTACTTTTGCCATTCTTTTAGCCATTATAGACATGACACTTTATAATCATGGTTTAGTATTGAAATGGGCCTGTATTAAGTTGGATCTGATGGATCTTTACCCTCTTTAAGTATTACATCTACCACTGCTTTCTTCCAGGATGTTGGTACTTCACTTCCTCTTAAAATACTGTTAAGCAAAACCTTCCAGATCTTTATTGTTTTTTTCCCTCCTAGCTTCGAAATTTCCAAAATAATCCTGTTCTTGTTCTGTGAGATTCCCCCTATTCTGCAATAGATTAACATTTGTCAGTCACTCTAAATAATTCTTGTTACTTCTTAACCATAGCTCCCTTTCTTTTATTTCCACCATATTTTTTAATTCCAGCTTAATTTTATCCCACTCTCTAGCTATATATTCAGAAGTAATTTATGTCCTCTGAAATAGGTCATGTATAATCTCCATTACCCATTCCATAAATTCTTCGGTTTTCAACAGATAAGTGACAAAGCATCAGTGTCTCATTTTTATTTCATTACCCTATGTTTTTTATTTTAGTTATTATTGGCACATGATGTCAAATAGTTATTGGGTGCATATCAAGATCTTCAAATAAATGCACATGTTCCTCTGAAATCTAAATTCTGTCTAGCCTAGCCTATTTTGTATATCTTGGGGAATAATATGTAAATTCACTCCAAAATCCTATTACTGAATTCACATCCTCCATGCCAAATATTTTCATAAATGTCTTCAAAAATCTACCTTTCTTTTATACTTTCCCTTCTGGGTCCCCCAGAAACATCTTCACTGCTGCAAATCAAATTCCAGTCCCCACCTATAAGTAATATTCCTTACTGAAAACTGATTATTTCTCCCAAAATTTTCTTAAGCTTCATTATAGTAGTTTTAGATGGAATATAAATACATACCAGTACAATCCTCCTCACTAGGCAGTAGCCCTTTAGCAAAACAAATCTGCCATTATTATCTTTTTTATCCTCTTCTATCACTATTAGAGCTCCTCTTACAATTAATACAAGTAGTTGTCTTTTCCTTTGTCCCAAATATTCCACTAAATAACCATCCTGAAAACCTTTCTTTATCAAATTCACATGTTCAGCTCTTTCCATGTGTGTGTCTTGTAACACAGCTATTTGCACTCTACATTTTTTAATATAATTCACTATTCTTTCTTTTTTGTATTTATTTATGAGACCATTGCCATTTAAAGACATTACAGAAAGCATCATCATATTAAAAATATATTATTCCCACCTTTTATGTATAACACATTTTTGTTAAATGTTTAGTTCCAGCTTTTGTGTTACATGCATACACTGTTTTGCAGGTTGAACTTTTGTATAGTTGTTTCTTGTCGTATCCATTTAACCCTATATCACATCTTACAAAACTTTTTATTTTATTGAAAGCCCTCCAACAAAAATAAATAAATCCCCAATACCCCCTAAAACTGATTACCTTAATACTAACACACAAAACCATATACATCTTTATTATTGAAGTTTCACCCTCCTAATAGGAAAAAATGTCCCAAACTGACAACCATACTTACAGATTTGAGTTAACCTAACAAAAAGGTTATCCTTGCTAAGATGCATGGTGCAATCTCTGCTTCTACTAAGTGCTAACTGGTTTTGTCTTATCTTTATAGCTCTCCCAGCTTGAAAAACTCCTGAATGCTTTCAAAGAACATTATCTCCTAGCCAGTTTTTCTTCACTTTTTTTCACCAGCCAATCACTCCACTCTCCACCAGGCTGTAACCAATTTCTCTTTATCAAATTGTCTCAATGGAGACATGAAAACCAGATAGTCAATTTCTCTTTATCAGATTGTTTCCATGGAGATGTGAGGACCACATATAGAACTGCTACTAAGCATGCATTCATTTGCTAGAAAAAAGCTTCATAATATTCAATATTCATTTACTTGCTTTCTCTTAAGAGTTGTTACTAAATCAATCTAAGGTCCTTAATCTAGGCATTCTCCCATGCAAGAATGAAAAAGGCGCATTCATTTTTCTTTTGTCATACACTTTTAACCAGCTTTTTTTACATTGTAGTGCCTACATTTCTTGAAACTGAACAAGAAAAAAGAGATCGGAGAAAGAAAGGAAAAAGGAACAGCAACACATATTTACAATCCTCACTACACTTATAAATAACTGAAAAACTTTATGTTATAGCATAAAAAGAAAACCATACACCACAAAAATAGTACAAGTAAGAAAAAAAAATGTATCCCCTCTCTTCCCCCCCCAAGCATTTTTCTAAATATTAATGACATGAAGTATGCCATATACCTTTGAGTCCCCCAAGTCCAACATATTCTAAAATAATATTTCCAAATTTTCTTGTTCTGTCATATTTCACAAATATAATTATTGCATTGTAATCCCACATTGTTACTGGTTTCATTACTGTTCATCTCCAGCTCCCAAAACCTGTACCTGCTTCATTTCCATCATAGTCTTGATCCTTCTAGTCAACTCTCATGTGCCCTTCCTTCTCTCCAAAATTTTCCATTGAAACAGTGGAAAAGGTTTTACAGGTATAGTCCATCTGTGGTCTTTATTACCAGAAGAACAAGAAGCAGAATCTCCTTCTGTTTCACGGCTCACTTTTTGTTGGGCAAACTTCTCTATTTCCTCCTTAGCAAGTACTTCATCAAAAAATGATTTTGTGCCTCCAGAGAAAAATACATTGAGGACAGCTGGATACAGCAGTTTGAATCTCACTCCTGCATCTCAACACTCCCTGAATAGTGAAATTAATTTACTCCTCTTCTACCTCTGTACAAATAGTAATCATTCACAAAAAACACTCTGCTGTCTCCCACTTTTAGTATTTTGTCCTTCTGCCACAGTTTTGTCAGAATCAACTCCTTCTGCTGGAAGGATTGCATCTTTACTGTTAAAGGCCTAGGTTATTTTCCCATGGCCAGGTTTGGAGCATACACACAATGTGCCCTTTCAAGTAACAACTCCTGCTGTCCAGTTGCTTATTTGTGCTTTCATAAAATGAATGCAGCCTGTTCATTCCAGCTTCTCTGGTATAGCTGAAAATCTCAGGTTTTCCCTATGTGCTCTGTCATCTACTTCTATTATTTTTTGAAACATCCCTTCCTGAGCAGTTTCATATTCAGCCAGCTTTTTCTTTATTTCATCCTCTAATTTTTTGCAGCTTTATCACCTCATCTAAATATGTTTAAAGTTTCTTCCATTTTTTCAGCCTTTTATTGTTTGTGTTGATATACTCCATCATGTCTTTAAGTTACATTGCTTTTTGCTGAACATCTGCAGAACATTCCCTAGTCAGTGTTTCTTCCTCACTTTTTGTAGCTGATTTTTTTCCAGGTGCTCTGTATTTCTTTTTTCCTGGCATCCAGGCAGTACACCTACTAGCCAGTTGCTGAAATTTACCCATAAACACAAAAGTCTACTAGCCTTTTCTTTTGAGTTTTTGTTTTCCCATTGGGAGAGCTAGCGTTAAGCTGTTACTCAAAGTGTAGCCATCTTGGAAGTGCTGATTATGAATCTTGGTGATCCCTATGGATTCACATTCCCTTTCTCTAGTTCTTGAAATGGTTCACAGGAGTGACTGGTATGGTAGTTTACCAGACAGTCATGTACTTTGGCATGACAGGTAACACTGTGTAGCCCTATCAGTACTTCACAGTGCTACTAAGACAGCTGATAATGTACATCATGTCTTACCAAGCAGCTGCAGTAGTAGAGGTCTTGAACAACTCAGAGAGAAAAATAAATAAAAAAGGAAGCGATGAAACAGCAATTTTGTAGAGAATGCAGCAATATTCTTTGCACTGGCAGGTAGCACTGTTGATAGCACTGCTGATGCAGAGGGATAAAGTCCTGACTATGCACTAGGCAGCATAGGTTTGATTAGTAGTTTCATGCACTTGTTGTAGCAGGCAAGGGATTAGGGAGGAATGAAATGGCTGTGCTGTGGGAGGGTGCTGGGGCAAATTCCTGGGGCAAACATTTCCATCATAGAATCCCTGTTGGAGATTAGAAACAGTATGAGACTAGTGACTTCCAAGGGGGACAAGGCTGTCTTGAGGGGGATGCCACTTGTGAAGATCAGTGGCATGTCCTTGCTGATGCCCACTTCATGCCAAATCCTAGAGTAGGTTACTGGGCATGCATTGTGAGGTTAGCACTTAAGTAGAATACCCTGATAAACATTGTGAATAATGGTGCCACTCCTGGAACACTCTGTGTGCCCACAGTAAATTAATGAGTTGTAGGTTTATCACCCAGGTGGAATGGATAGAGCAATAGAAAAGGCAGGAGAAAGCTCATTGGCCAATATTTGGACAAGAGCAAGATGAACACGTGCACAAAAAATCTGCATACAGGTAGCAGATGCTTTTTCCTATATCATCTCTTCTTAAAAAGCATTAAAATATCCAAATTAATCAAAGGTCATAACATTAGAACCTGTTTGATCTTGGTTTAATGTTTTGCTAAAGCTTGCTAGTGGATGCAGACACCATTAATGTTACACTTAGGACCCATGTCATGTGGTAAAGTGACACTAGCATGCAGTAGTTGACATGCCAAGGCTGTGATTTCTTAAAAAAAAACAAGCTGTACTGACTCAATTTGAAATTGTACACAAAACAGTATCAGTAGTTTTGTTCCATCCCTTACAAACCCTGACACCCTGTATCTAACACAGTTGGCATAATGGTTAAGGTCTTCGTCTCTCATGCACAAGGTAAAAAGTTTGAGTCTGGCCAATGCCTGTTTGGACTTTACATGTTCCCCCTGTGTCTCTCTGAATTTCTCCAACCTCCAAAAAAAAAAAAAAAAAAAAAAAAAACATGCTGAGTGTTTACATCTCAAACTCAACAATGAATGGACCGACTGTTTTGGGCATCGACTTTGGTACACAGTAGCCTCAATATAGGAGAACACGGATTACAGAATTCATGCAGTGGCAGGGCTAGCCACTTGATGGTGTAAAATACAGCTCTAGAAGAACATGGATAACAGCATGCATGCAGTGGCAGGGCTAGCCACTCGATAAATATGGCTCTAGGTGATTCTGTCATGTTAACTAATGTCACCAAATGTGCATGGGTAGTACTGGATAAGTGGGTTGAGGACCTCACTACAACAGGGACACACACTAACAGTGGGATGAGTGTATGTGCCCCTATTGGCTATTGTGTGCCTGCCATAAAGCCCAAGGCCAATAATGTACTGGCCAGCTGCTGTCCAGTTTACCAATCTGGGTTAAGAGGGAAAGCTCTGTTGAGTGAAAGCTGACTGGATGTAAAACAGATCAACCTGCCAAACATGAACTAAGAATTGCTATGTTCAGTGTAGGTTCACTAACAGGACAGATCTTGGAAGGGGCAAAATGGAAGAGCAGCACAGCCACTTTTGGCTTGTGATCCAGAGTCTACTACTCAGGAGACTGACTAGAAATAGTGTCAGAATTATGTTGAGATAGAGGCTTCAGAAGGCAGTAAGGGATGTCATCAGAATTAATGACAGACTCATGGCAATCAAACTCCAGTGTAATGATAGGACAGTATTCATAATATCAGCCTATGCCCCATAGCAGGATTATGATAGTGAGGAAAAGAGGGTATTCAGACAGCAGTTTCAGAGCCTACTAGATAAAGCAGGAGAACATGAATTGGTGTTGTTAATGGGGGACTTGAATGCTCATATCGGGACAGACAGAACAGGATATGAGAACTGCCTGGGTCTATATGGGTGCTGCAATAGAATAAAGATGGACAGGCCATTCTAGACTTCTGTCTGGCAAATGGCATGATAGTAGCCAACACATAGTTCAGAAAAAGAGACATTCACAAGATTGTGTACAAGAGTAGCCAACATGCGACTCAGGTAAACTTCCTCCTAGGAAGAAAAGGGTACTGGTATAGAATCAATGATTGCAAAGTCATTCCCAGTGAAGCAGTCAGCCCACAGCATAAACCAATGGCTGCCACAATCAATTGCAAACAGTGGTTAGAGAAGGCTCTAAGGTCAAAGAAGACCTGGAAGCTTACTGGAGTGAAAGCACAACAGTTCAATCAGGGCTCTAGCATCCCAAGAAGAGGAATAAATAGGTGGAGTGGTAGAAGAATAGCAGTGCCTCAAAACAGCTGTGTGAGGACTACAGATATGTGGCTGAGCCAGGCATGGAAATAAGGTACATAAGGCAAGCTGGTGGTGGAATGCAGAAGTCCAGGAAGTCATTCAAAGAAAGAAGGAGTGCAGGAAAAAAGTGGGAGATAGAAAAGACTGACAAGGCTAGGAAGGAATACTGGCTGGGTAACAAAGAAACTAAGAAAGGAGTTGCAGTAGCAAATAGGGCATCAGAGGCACTCTACCAGCCTCTGGAAAGTGACTCAATAGGTGGCACAATTAAATTATATCAGATTGCAAGACAAAGGCAGAAAGCTAAAGAATATAGCCAGATACCCTTCATAAGGGATGCCAGCAACAACCTGCTTATCAGTCCACAGAACATCAAAGGCAGATGGAAGGAGTACTTCAAGCAGCTTCTGAATGAAGAAAACCTCACAGAAGCATACCTCTCAACTGTACAGATTTTCACAGAATGTCCAGATTTTCACCTCATATTCTTGGTCTGTTCCTCATAAAATTTGTCATTTTCTTGCAAATCACTGCAATGATCTGAGGACTGAAGTCCCTAAATAAGGACATACATTTGTGTTTCAAACTTCATATCCTTCAGAAAAATGCATACTAAGACATATTCTGTAATTGTAGCAGCTTCCTAAGTTTATAAGAGCAATATTTAAAATCTGTCCCTATTTTTGGGCCTCTGTTCCACCATTCTGTGAGGCTCTGTCCAGATTTTTTGTGCTAAGAGGTTGAGAGGTATGCACAGAAGCTGTGCAGCCACAGGTACAGCCTACAATGAGAGAAGAAGAGGAGCGCACCCTAGAGGAAGCAAGAATAGCACTAAGGAAAATGAAGTCAGGGAAAGCAGCAGGGTCTGATGAGGTCAAAGCAGATATGATAAAGATGCTGGGTGAGATGGGGAGAAATGACCCCTGAGTGTACTAATAGCAGTGTGGAGAGAAAGACAGATCCCAGATGACTGGAAAATAAGTATACTCCTGCCAGTGCACAATAACAAAGGGGACACTCGCAACTGTGGGCAGTGCAGAGGCATCAAACTCCTATCACATTGCATGAACGTTCTGGAAAGGGTAATTGAAAATGGATATGCAGGATACTAGAATGTAAGATGGGAGATGAGCATATCAGATTCCGATCAGGATGTAGCACAACTGAAATGATGTTTGTAGTGACTCAGATAGTTAAGAAGATGCTAGACATGAGAAAAGATTCCAACTGGGCATTCCTAGACTTGGAGAAAGCATAAGACAAGGTCCCAAGAAAGCTGATTTGAGCAGTGCTGCAGTGGTTTAAAGTCCCAGAAACATTGGCAGAATTAGTGCAGGCTATATAGAAGGATCCACTGAGTCAAGTACGAACAGTGTTCGGCCTCACAGAGGGGTATTCAGTGGAAGTGGGTGTACACCAGGGTTCAGCTCTGAGCCCACTGCTGTTCATACTGATGATGGACTACAATAGGAAACAGGTCAGAGGGGACAGACCAACAAAATTGATGTATGCAGACGATGTGACATTATAGGTAGACTCTGAGCAAGAACTTCAGCTATGAATAGAGGAATGGAATGCAAAACTGAAGGCATATGGGATGAAACTAAGCACAGATAAGACAGTGGCAGCAAACTGGGAAAATCAGAAGAAGCTGAGAATTGAGATAGACAGGAAGATAATGTAACAGACTAATATCTTCAAGTTTCTGGGAGGGGTGGTTGAGGAGAATGGAAGTCTGAATGAATTGGTCAAAGCTAGAATCAGAGGGACTATAGCCAAATGACGTAGAGTGTCAGAAAAAATATATGACAGAAGAATGCCAAAGAAACTGAAAAGTAAGGTGTACTAAACAGTGGTGTGTCCAGTACTGAAACCTGGGCAGTAAAAGCAGGGTAGCTGAGGAAGCAAGATGTGATGGAAATGATGTGCCTGAGAAGGGTGGTAGGATGCTCTCTGTGGGATAGATGAAGAAATGAGGACATAAGAGCAGAAGCCAAAGTAGCTCCAATAGCAGAAAAGATCAAAGAGAACATATTACAATGGTTTGGACACGTGCAGAAAAGCAGAAGACAATATGGTGAAGAAGACTTGGGACAGGCAGGACAAAGGTAAGAGGAAACGAGGGCATCCAGCAAAGAGGTGGGGATCTGGGACAGTCAGGCATGAGTGTTGAAAAAGGCAGGAGTGTGGCATTGAATCGAGAGAGATGGTGACAGTTAACACAACCTCCGACCCCATGTAGGAAATGGAAAAAAGAGGATTGATGCTGATGATAATTATGATGAGTACAAACCCTGAAATACCTATAAGTAAGTATTAGCTCAGAACAAGGAAGAATGTAAGAAATGAGCCAAATTGAATGAAAGTGTGATTTATCAAGTCATTAAAAAGAGTAACAATGGAACAGGTTAAAGCAGTACTTCCCACAGCTAAGGAGACTGCATTCATAAATATTATTGGATTTCTATAGGTAGAGTAACTGGCCATTCTAGAGTATGTCTTTCAGAGCTGACAAGCTACTGTATCTAGAAAGATACATTTATGATTTAACTAAGCAATTACATCCTTCAGGTTACACATCCGTTTGCATTTCTTGGGTCATGCTAACTGGTATTTCCCTTCACAAAGGATACAATTACCAGTGGAATGAATATGGGCACATTGGCAGGTTATGTCCACACTCGGATTGTACTGGTACCAGATGTTCAGTCCTCATTGATAAAGATGTCATTATCTATGGACAAAAGGAAACTGCTTAATGGACAATGCTGCTCATATTCTTTCTTTCTTTCTTAAATGTTGCAGAGTCAAACTGTCCTTCATAAAGATTATGTAAATCTTACAAGTCACTATGGTGATAGTAGGGAATACCTTATATTAAACAAAACATATGTCATTAGAAAAAAAAGGAGAGTAAATATGAAAGAAGACAGTGCCCAAAATGCTTTATTCATGTACCAAAGGTAAAGACTATAAGAAGTTCAAGAAGTTACTGAACCAAAGAAAGGAAGGCCATGATAGAGAGGTGTAGAAACATTTGCCAAATAATGGTTTATAGAAGCTCATGAGCAATGGAAACACCTTTCCTCAAGTGAAGCTTTCTTTCAGTTAATTATATATAACTCAGGTGTATAAGGATAAGTTAATGTTTATGGTGTCTAAACATATATATAGTTATGAGAAAATAATCGATCGTTTCCATTACAAAGGGATGTCCAGACATGTACTTAATATTTTCCGATGTAGTATTTGACTGAAATTGTCATCATGCAAACCAAGAAAAAGAACATGACAAGCTAACCCACATGACAAGACTCCATCTTCCAAGATTATAAGTTCATAGATTCATAGGTAAGTACTAGGCAATCAGTCTGCAGACCATTATAAACTTAGCCAAAAACGTATTCAAAGTAGCTTCAAAGAAGGCAAGAAAGGATAAAGTGGGGGACAATCTGAGTTTGCCCATCCAATTATCTTTGCTTACCTTTAAGGTGGCAAGGGTTCTACTCTGCCTGACATGCAGTGGAACTTTCTTCCAGAGCTTAAGGATACAATGGTTTATGAATCTATCACACAAACATGTTTTGTTTATTAGGAGATAAAGGTTTAGTTCCTTTAAATGGGTATTAGAGGTACCATTTATTCTACAAAGGAAAGGGAGGCCAAAGAGGGCTGGATCATTCATGATTCAGAAATCTAGACACATCTCCACAGAGGAATCTATACAAAGTAGAATACAAACCAATACACAGAACAAGGATATGGCATCAGTATATACATACAGTCTTTGAATGTGTCTCTTGGCATTTGGAAGCAGTCCATTATAAACAACAAATGGTAGACATACATAACTCTCTAAAATAATTAGAACACAAAGGTACCAAACAATGTAAACACCAACCTTGGGTTCAGGTTTATCTACAAGTCAATGACAATCTCTATTTTGGCTTATAGTTTATCAAAAATTAAATATTGAAAATGCTTAGCCAAAAAAAAAAAAAAAAAAGACAAACTAGACCTTGGAAACTACAGACCCATAAGTTTCACTAGTCTCATATGCAAAGCCATGGAAAGAATTATCATGTAAAAGATTAGTAATGCCATAAGAAGTCTCCAAACATTGGATCCATTCCAAATTGTTTTTGTTAGAGGCTGATCATGGCTACACAACCTTGTTGATTTATTTGATAATGTCACCAAAGCAATGGATGATGGCAAAATGGTTCACACTGCCTACCTTGACCTGGCCAAGCATTTGACACAATAGCCCACTCAGGCACTGTTGATCAACTCAAGAGATTCAGTTTAAACCCTGATGTCACTTAGTGGATAGCCAGCTGGCTCATGGATAGGACCCAAGAAGTTAGAAATCAGGAGTCCACCTCTACAAAGAGACCATTCACAAGTGGAAGTGCTTTTTTTGGCATTTACTTCTCTGAAGTCAAGGCCGATGTCAAGGGCCTCTGACTGACCAAATTTTCAGATGATTATAAATTAGTAGATGTCATAGAATCCCCCATCAATACTAATGTTCCCCAGGAAGGGCTGACACAGACAAATGTCAAGAAATGCATAACAGTATCAGTCAAGAAGTCATCCACCCCTGGAAACTATCATATTGACTAAACATTGCTAAGAGTTGATCGAGTAGTCAGGGACTTAGGGACACAGATAAACAGTGATCAAGTCTTTGGCCAACGTGTGTTTACATAAGTCAATAAATCATCATATGTTGGTCAACTTATAAACAAATGTATGGCATCTAGCTCCAAGGTAGGGCCATTGTTCCACTGTATTCAGCATTCATCAGATCTGCCATTTAGTAAAGTACCCCTTTGATATGTGCCTAACCAGGCATATCCAACAACTGGAATACCCACAGAGGTTCCTCATTAAAAGATTACAGGGCATAAGTAACATGTCCAATGCAGAATACCTCAAAGTCCTTTCTGTATTCTGCCTGCAACAGGCTGTTAAGGAGGAAATCTATGCCTGGCATTCAAGGCATTTTCAGACGCCATCCTGATGGACCTCCTGAATACCCACAAAATAAACAGCACCAGAATTACCCATTGTAAAAAGTTAAACCTTACCTATGATTAAATTAGACCTACTGGATAGACAAGTAAGTATTCCAGAGACTACTCCTTCTCTGGAATAAGTTCACCAACCATGTGAAGCAGAATTCCTCCTTAACCCAATTCAGTTATAACTTGGACAATTGGATGGGAACAGGAAATTCATCTTTGATTTGCCACTTATATCTTTAATGGACATAGGAAGCCTGTAAATGTTTTATCTCCCAGGCCCCTGCTTGTAAATGTTTCATCTGTCAAGCTGATGCTCAGACTTATCTAGGGTATTCAAACTTGACAGAGATTTGGGATGCATGGCTAAACTTAAAAAGGCTCTAGTATTCATTAGCCTAATAAACACCTGTGAAACTATAAATCTACTGTTGCATTCATAGTGCACTTGATACTCAAACCTGGACTAATGCTCTAGATGTCTGGCAGTGTAACTCTTATCCATATGTGTGACAGCCTAATATGTTGTGAGAATTAGGTACATGATTGTCAGATGGTGCTAAGTGCAAGTACCTTGTTCTGAATCAAAAACTCCAACAGCATAGCCTTACACTCAGGACTACTATTTTGCTGTAAATGAGTTTATTTTCTACCACTGTATATACCAATGAAGCTTCTTATAAAACTCAAGAGATTTGTTTTTATTTGTAGAAAAGAGGATCTACATAAATTATGTACTTAATTCTTTATTGTTCATTAGTGTAGTATTTCCCTGGGTTGAAATTTGTAACTGTTAGGGAATGGATCTGACTGTCAGAATAAATAGTGTGAGGGATATTGCTAAGCTCTGTTTGACTCTTGCTCTGTACTGTGATATGAATGAGTCTAATATATATCTTTATGAATGCAATAAGAAGTATGAGGGGAAACGCACACTATATTAGTTTTACAAAGTGAAAGGTATTTTGAGATGCTCTAAAGCCATAAATATAATCTGCTCTCCAACAAAAATTCAATGCTTAATTTGCAGCATTTGAAATCAAAGCTTTAGAATTATGTTCAATAGTCTTTACTGTGTTGTGTATGAAATATAATAGGTTCATAGGTTCATAGGTAGGTAATAGGCTATCGGCTCATGGGCCTAAGTAAGTCTAGCCAGCAAGGTTCCTTGGCTTACGCCACCCAAGAAAGTTAATTTCCTGTGCCCCTGTCGAGCAGAGCCACAGAAGTGAACCCGGGTGTATTTCCTATTTCCCATCCACTCATCATGATTTTTCTTGAAGAGTGATAATGAGGAACTTTGCTTGACATAGATGAGTAGCCTGTTCCAGAGTATAGGAAGTCTCTGGGACAGGAAATTAACCCTCCAGCATGTCCTGTTTATTGTGGTGACAAGGTTTAGGTCCCTAGGGCATGTAGCTTGGAGGCACTGGGATTTCTATAGGTGCAGCATGTCCAACAGCTCTGGGTTTGACATAGCTTTATATGTTAGACAGAGATCACCTCGGAATAGGCGATATGCTACTGAGTAAAGCTGGGGTTTTTTGAGATGGTCAGTGTAGGGCATCTGTTTGAGGTCAGTAATCCTCTTTGTGAGGTACTTCTGTGACCTTTCCAGCTGCTGCAGATGTCTTGCGAGGTACATTCCAAAAGGGGCGCTGTACCCTATAATGGGTCTAATGAGTGCCGAGCAGAGGGGAAAAATGATTGTACAAATGTCATAATGAATTTAAGAGAGCAATAGGACAATAACTATGGCGATTTTTATGTAAAGTTATTAAGCTTAGTTGAAATATCTTTCAAGAGTCCAATTTTGAGTCATATCCTAAAATATTGTTAGCTTTTCTAAAAGAACATAATTCTGAAATGGAATTACATGATTCCTCATGCAGTATACACTAATTTCTAGAAGACATTTGTCTCTTACTAACACCCTAAATTCAGGGTAAGTGTAAATTTGCATAATATGCCAGTTAATACATTATTAATGTTATCTAATCTACTGACAGCAATGGTTGTTACAACATTGATTTGAGTCCTCCCGTATGTCTGCAATTGCACTCCAGATAATACTTGGGGAATTGTCATAAACTAGTAGTGACATACAGATGCATACAGAAGGAACACTCTGGAATAAAGACATAATGTTTAGCTGCCCTTGGTAATGGTAGCATGCATGCACAATATTAACTGCACTCATAGTTATTCTTTTCATACCAAGTGACATATGTAAAAGTGGTTTTTATTTACATGCTGTACACCATTGCAACATGACAGTAGGACATCTATTGTTTTTCAAAGGTATTTCTGCATGTATGACTTTTTCCTTTCATAAGTGCAGTACTAAAGCTGACATACAGGTGGTGATGTGCAGACACTTATCCTTGGAGAATGTCAGAAGTATGGGTCAGGATTATCTGGCTTTTTATAGTATGCATCATCATGGATGCCCTTCAGCATCCTACTATTGTGATTATATAGTATTGTTTAAGTTTTAATATTAAGTGACATAAGATTCTGATGGAATTTGGTCTGGGTCTTTAATCTTTATTTTATAAATTGATATATTGCTTTTAATATTATGTTTATATTTAAATCCAAGATGAAGCAGTCATTATGATATTTTTCATCATTAAATAATTACTTATTATTTATTTGGTTATTAAATAATGATGAAATAATGGTTGAATGCCTTTTACTATCCTACCCTGACCAGATAGCTTGGGATTAGTTTTTTCAAATTTCACTTAAAACAATTTATGAAAAGATTTTTGTGTTACCGTCATTAAATAAGCAGGTAACTTGTTTTTGTAAACTACAAAGAATTGACCTTGATGCAGAGCTTGTTTTTATTTCTGCTTTCAACTCACTAAATATTTTCAGACAATTATTTGACTTGAAGGTGATCAATATTTCTAGCGACGCTAACTGTTCTTAAAGTAAACAAAACCTATGTTTTGTTTGAGTGTTAATCAAAATGAGTAGTTTTTTAAATGCATGTTATAGAATATTGATAGGAAAAGCTACTACATGAGATTGACTCATTTCCAAGTATTCTCTAATTTTTATGTTAAGTTTTCAAAAAGTCTTGTTATAGCATTCTATTAATGTATATACATTTTGTTTGTGATTTGTGATTATCTTGATATACGCATGACTGCATAATGTGATGATATATAAAGAAATAAATGGATGTGTTATTTAATTTTCTAAGTTAAAACATATCCTTGAAGCAATATTTGTTCTACTATTTTGATAAGTGTGGATTAGTTCATTACCTTTTAAGTAAGCCAACTAACTGATAAAGTCACATGTATCTAAATCATCAGAGTCATTTGGAATATCATCCATTGTGAAGGAAGTTATTTTCTGGTTGGAGAGATTTTATTGTATCAAAATCTTCCTAAAATATAGTTTGATGATTAAGCCAGTGAAAAATATTTATGAACTCATGAAAATAATTTGTGATAATAAGTGAAAAGAACATAAACTGCACATATTGTTAATATATTTTCAATGTACAATTGTTTCAGCAACAAGCTTTTCCCTTCATCATATTTATAGCTGGCAAATATTAGTTTACTACTGTCATGTAACAAGAATGAAAACCCTGTTGTTGTAGCATAAATTACAATAAATTGACTTTATATTTTAGGACCTCTTAATATTTCTCTTTAGTGGAGATTATGAACCTTTTCCTGTAAGCAAGTAATCTGAGATAATAAATTATGTAGATATTTGAATAGGTTATTCATTTTTATGGCATAATTGTTACAGTTTTTAGCATTTTATAAGTAGGAAATCTATATCAGTGCAAGTCACAGCTACAAATGATCACAACCACATTACCCCATTAACAACAACAGGAAAATATATTTTGAAGCTTAAATATAGTTTGCTCAGTATCAGTAAAGCAAAAGCAATTAAATGATTACTGTGAATTAAACAATTGATTATCATAAATTTTTATAATATAAGATTTCTCCATGCAAAATTGTAACTTTTTTCTCAATTTTATGGACCAGTACTCAGGGCTTTTAGTTATGTTTCTGACTCTGTATGCATATGAAGGATGGCATTCATGATTTCATAATTTATTAAACACTTAACTAAAAACATTAGCCGAGAATACTTTCATCATGATAACTTGTGTCAAATATTTTTTTTTTCTGAGACAGCATTTGTCAGCCAGGAAGTATTAATATTATATCCTGATTAAGCACTATTTTCTCATATTTATGCTACTGCAGTTACTAGCTTTTTAGTAATTCCTAAAAAATTATCAAGACCATGCAAGCTGAGCCTTGTTTTTATGCAAGAGAAAAGTATGAAAGATAAGTTTTATAAATCACATGGGCTTATGCCAAAGCAAAATTAAAACCTTTAGAAGATATTATATACATAGAACATTCACACATTTGCTGAATCTCTTGAATCTCTTCCCCAGAAATCAGATTCATAACTTTAAGCCAATATTACTTTGAGTGGATATGAATTCACTAAAAACACTTCCCTGAAAGCCAGAGCTACTGAAAACTAAATTGTTTTTATTTTTGGAGGGGGAAATCTCCCAAGTGCCCATGTAAGGGGGAGTCTCCACATCCCCCACACTTATATATACTTATTTCCTGATCAGAAAGGAGATAAAGAACATGCTTTTTTTGCAACTAAAATTACCTTTAAAAAGTTTGCTTTATAAAATCATCACTCCCTGAAAGAGTGTTTAGTGCATTGATATGCTGTCCAGAATTCCTGTAAAATATAGGTCAGTAAGTGCCCCAAGCATGCCTCATGGTCTACATTTTTGTTCTTGCTGTTTTTCCCATTGGGGTAATACTGGTTCTAATTGCACTAACCAGATTTTGTTATCTTGACTTATTTGACATGGCCTTCAGTATTTCTCTCACAATGTTTCTGATTAAGACTGTATTAACATGAATTAAGCAAATATCTTATCACACCTTTGTAATACACTACTAGCCTAGTCGGTGCATTATATATTGTACTGACCTGTCTAGTGGGTGTCTATAGTTTTATTTTTTTCCTTCCATGTAGCTTTAAGTATACCATGAAATAAATGCAAAATTTGGTTGCACTTGGTTAGATTCTGTAGCTAGAATGCCAAAGACTGACAACTTTTTAGCTGCAGTACTTTTAGGAAGTGCTGCATTCTTCTTTTTACCATTTTGTGTACCATTCTGCAATTTACACTGATAAAATAAAACAACCAAGGCAGAATAATTTAGAATTACAGTTGAAGTCATCCTGGATACATTTAAAGCATTTTTTTAATAATTACATTGCTGTTCATATCAGAGTCTAGAAAAATTAATAGCATGCCTATGACCATGCCTATGACCAAATATTTTAAGTCCCAAGTGATGAAATGACACATATAAAAAGACAGAACACAGCTAAATAAAGTTAGCTTGAGAAAATCTCCTTCTACAGAGTGATTACCCATGCTCCAGCACCTGTGATCACAACTCAAAGTGCACAGATTTTCTGATAATGTAAATATATAACTACCAAAATATATTTCAATATGTGCAACATATAAATGGGAGCAAACTGAGACTGCATACATAGTAAATGGCATGATATATGCCAGGCTACACCCACAATGCAAAAAGTGATAAAAATGTGAGCTTTTTGCAGGCCATCAGTGTTCACTGCTACAAGATATTGTACATGAGTCCTGGGTTTATGCATATAGGAGTAACACATATGCTGGTCCATCACAAGCTAGTATTATACTGT
Source organism: Protopterus annectens (assembly GCF_019279795.1). Classification (NCBI taxonomy): domain Eukaryota; kingdom Metazoa; phylum Chordata; order Ceratodontiformes; family Protopteridae; genus Protopterus; species Protopterus annectens. Next base: position 295,591,668 of record NC_056729.1, read on the forward strand.
AAAACATAACCCTTCTCCATCCCATTGGGGAAGCCCAGTAGTACAGAATAGTGCCATGCTATTCCCATAGTCTGATACCATTAGTTGGGAAAACATTATAAAGGACAACTAATAGATATCACATGCTTTATGCATTGCTGGCTAAGTATATGAACCCATAATACAGATTATGGAACATCTAGCAAAGTCAACAGTACATATTGCTGTATGACACATATGACTGCCTACAATGCAAGGGTATGGTAGCTACACAGATAGTAGTACATGTGCATGTCTCTGTCATCATAGTATACCCAGTAAATAATGACAACAAAACACACTAGTGGGGCAAAGATATGAAGATGTATACTGAAGTGTGTATTACAACATGTGCACAGCAACAGCACAGAGTAGTTGTTGCTTTATCTGCCAGCTACCCCAATGCCAGGCAAACTGAATAAAACAATATAGTATGTGGGAACCATACAGCACATACACCTGACCTAGGGCAAGACTGTAAACATGGCCACAGAGGTTATCCAGATAATCACCTTATCTCCTAATGACCTTTTTCATATGTTAGGGCAGTGACCACAGACTCTTGGGATACTGGTTGACTGTTTTAGACTCCTGATACTGGAATCCCACATACAAAGTCCAGTGTGTGGTGACAGACAAACGTCCCTCCTCTCCTATCATATGTCACCTAAGGTCATTGGGGGTTTGCTGTTCCATATGAACTTTGATCTCATACTGTTTGTTGTATCAAAATGCAGTTGTGTACATACCAGTGAACTACAAGCAACAAAGGGCACCACAAACACATGTGCCAATATATGACATTCCCATTTGATGCTATATGATATACTAAAAAAAAAAAATCACAGTGTCAGTAATGACATTTTTGTAAATTGTCAAACTGTTCTTTACTTTTAGCATTAGCTTGCTACTTAATAAATTGTTACTGCCTTTAAAATGATTCATTGTTGTTAAGCTGAGATTGCTTGTAGACAGCTGGGGGGTGCCAAATGAGTGTGATTTGTGTATCTACAAACTGTATTGCTACAGCTCTGACAAAGTATCTAAAACTTTTCTTTCATCCTACCATGACTCGATAATTTGTCTCAAGATCTCTCTAACTCTGTCCCAACCATCTATCCATAATTATTTACACTCTCCACACATTGCACCAAACCTATTTAATATTGTCCCTCACCTTTTTTTCTAAATATAGGCTGATTAATTGCACTTCAACTCAAACCAAAACAAAATTTATTTTCAATAATTCTCTCCAAAAACAAGTATGCTTAATTCTACAAATATACTAAAATCCTTCTAGGAAGAAATAAACACCCTGATCCTGGTGCCACCTATCATAATGAACGTAAAGATAATTCTCTCCCATATAATTCTATAACCCAACAACAGCCAATCCCCAACCATGGTGATCTAATTTTTGCTCCCTTTAAATGATAAACATATAAGAAATAAAACTGCTGAACTACATGCCTGGATTCCCCAAAATAAGCCTGATGTTCTCACTGTAATGGAAACTTGGCTTAAACCCAGCATAAACAACTCTGATGTTATATCTCTTAGCTGCAATATCAACTGTAATGACAACATAAAGAGAAAAGCTGGTGGTACTGCTTTAATATTTCTCAGTACCTACCACATTTCCCCTTATAGAAAACCAACACCAAAACTCAGTTCAGCAGAGCTTCCTATTGCTTTCTTAAAAATAAACAATTATAAAGAGATATATATCTATCACTGTCCTTTATATCCTGCCTGGCGGCAATACAGTTATACTAGAAGATATCCTATATTGGATATCCATAACATTTCCACAAGAAAAAATATTACTAGGTGATGCGAATGTCAGTTGGATGGACATAAACTCTAAATCTTCTACAACTGGCATGAACTTACATAGTTTCACACAACTAATTAATAGCCCCACACATTATAGCAAGACATCAACTTCTCTATTAGACTGGATCCTAGTATCAGTCCCTAGCAAATACTCCACCACAGGTACAGTGTTAGACTGCCTTGGTGATCATCTCCCAGTCTATATGACTAGACATCTCACACATCCAGTTAAACAGAATATTTATAAAACAACACGTAATCCTTCCAAGTTTAACCCAGAAATATTCATTACTACACTATCATCTATTAACTGGAACTTCCTAAAAATCCTCCCCTTAGATGAGGCTGTACTTGAATTCAACACAATTTTTCTAAATGTCCTAAATAGCATTGCACCTCCTATAAAGGAGAGAATGAAAACAAATAATGTAATCTGGCTGTCCAAAAAGAGTAGAATACGAATGCAGGATAGAGAAAAAGCATGGAAAGAATGTCAGAAATATAAAACACCTCAATATTTTGAAAATTTCAGAATGCTTTGCAATCTTACTAAAAAGCAAATAATTGAAGATGAAAAACTATACTATAATAACTTTCTGAATAATACTAATCACAACCTTAAAAAAGATTTGGACATCCATTAAAGAATTCTTACATCCCTGCCAAAATTCGACCCAAACCCTTGTCCCAATAACCCACCACTCAAACCTGCAATACAGTTCAACTGTTAATTTATAGATAGTAGAGCATCTCTAACCACGGATTCTCCAATATCTAATCCCAACCCTGCCCAACAGCCACATATCACCACACCCACTTTCACCTTCAAACTTGTGCCCACATCCTATATAAAATTACTCTTAAACAAACTTAAACCATGCTCTACTTCAGCTGATGGCCCTCCAAGCAAGTACCTAAAAATAGCAGCCAATAACGTTGCCTTCCTTGTCTCAATCCTTATAAATAGGTCAATCCAGGAATACTACATTGCCTCTCTCTGGAAAAAGTTACACCTTATCCCATTGCACAAAGAAGGAAATTCAACACACATCAAAAACTTAAGACCTATAGCAATCTTATCTCCCCTCACCACAATACTTGAAAAATATACTCAAAAAGAATTGATAGACTATTTCCTGCAGTATGAACTCCTATTGCTTATATAACATGGCTTCTGTCCTTCCCATAGTACTAGCGCTGCCCTTCTGACCTATATAGATACTGTCAATTAAGCTAGAAATAATGGCAAACTTGTCTCTTACTTATTTCTAGACTTGTCTAAAGCTTTCGACACAGTTTGTCAGAGCAAACGTCTACTTCAAATGTCCTCACTAGGTCTCTCTCAGCCCACCCTTCAGTAGTTCAAAAGCTACCTGTCCAGTCCAGTTAGTAAAATAGCACTCCATGGTCTCTTTTTACCTCCCAGTCACCACGGGTGTACCACAAGGCTCTATCCTTGGTCCCTCTCTTTAACATTTTCACCAGTGCCCTCTATACTTCCATACAGAAGGCCATCCTAATATAATATGCAGATGATTCCACTCCCATTTGTGAATCTGACAACATGCTGCACCTCTCCAAAAATTACTCAGAAGCTTTAGCACCCACTGAACCATGGCTTTGTAACCCACAACTCATGCTCAACCCAAAAAAGACCAAACTACTACTTTTTTCCCCAAATCCCTCTCTCATTGAAAAACAGAATTTAAAGTCATCTCTCTTAATAATACAACTTCTCATAGCAAACTATTAGAAATGTTAGTGGATGATAATCTTACATTTGACCTGCATATACAAAACTGGATAATAAAAACTCATCAAAAACTAGGGATGCTTTACAGGGCCAAAATCTTTCTTAAAGACTTAACTAAAATTACTCTTGCAATTACTTAGCTTCTCCCCACTCTTCTTTATGGTGCGTCCATCCTTACTAATCTCCATTCTTCACAAAAATTAAAACTTTAACTATGCTATAACAAAGTTGATAAAGTTGCAGCACATACCCTCTTCAGAGCCCACCATTGTATAGCTTTGAAAAGCCTTAATTGGTTAGAACTGCCAAATCAGCTAACATATACACAACGTCTTACCAATTATAAAATTATCTAGCATCCATCTGCTTGTCCAGCACTAAAAACATTCTACACAACTATGCTCCCAGTCAGTAATTTTAATCCACTGACTAAAAACTCCTGTCTTTTTGCAAACATAGCAAATCTGCTGGGCATTGTCTGTACTCATACAAGGTTGCTAAGGCCTGTGCCTCCTTATCTGTATCCATCAGGTCTATAACCTCCCTCATATCTTTCAAAACTACTGTGAAAAACTTCCTAGCTAAATTTGACTCTATTCTTCCTCAAAACCAGAGTAAACTAAATCCCTAAATGTGAACAAGTACCCTTTCATTCCTTATACATCCTTATTCTCCCTTCTTCACTTACTTCCTTACTGCTATCTAATTCACTTCCTTGACTTATTGGTTCATAAGTTCATACGTGTTTATTAGGCTAATGGCCACAAGGGCCTTGTTAAGCCTAGCCATGCATCCCAAATGTCTGACGGGTTCTGATACCTTTAATAAGTATAAGCATGGGCCTTGGGTAACCTGTTTGCGTAGGTTCATAGATGTGCACTAGGTTAATGGCCCTGGAGCCTTTACAAGTCTAGCCCATAGGATTACCCTGGCATTTTGCCACCTGGCCTTAGTTTTCAGTGCCTCTGTCGAGGAGAGCCACTGGAGTGATCCCCAGGTGAATTTTCTACTTCCCATCCAATCATCAAGATTTCTCTTGAAGAGGGCCTGTGAGGTGCTCTGTTCGACATGTATAGGTTCATCAGAGACATAGGTGCCAAACCAGGGATGAATTTCCAGTTTCCCATCCAATTGTCCAAGATGCACTTGAATTGGATTAGGGAGGAACTCTGCTTCTCTTGGATGGGGACCCTGTTCCATAGATGGGGTAGTCTCTGGGATACATACCTATTTCTCCATGAGGTCCTATTTATATCACAGGCAAGGTTTAACTCTTTAGAATGGGTAATTCTGGTACTGTTTGTTTTGTGGATATGCAGGAGATCCATAAGAGTGGGGTCTGGCAATGCCTTGTATGCCAGGCATAGATCTCCCCTCAAAAGCCTGTATGAGACAGAATACAAGGATAGGGCCTTGAGGTGGTCTGCATAGGACATATTACTTATGCCATGTATTCTTTAAGTGAGGAACCTCTGTGGACATTCCAGTTGTTGGATATCCCTGGTTAGGTACATACCAAAGGGGGCATTGTACTCAATGATAGGTCTGATGAAGGCCGAATACATTGGAACAATGACTTCCTTGGACTTAGATGCCATACCTTTTTTTGTAAGTTGCACAACATAGAATGGTTTCCTCACCACTGTAGACACATGATGATCAAAGGCTAGATTACTATCTATGTGTGTCCCTAAGTCTCTGACTACTGGGTCAACTCTAAGGGGTGTGTTGTCAATATGATACTGTAGTTACCAGGGATATATGACTTCTCAAAGGATACTATTATGCATTTCTTGGCATTTAGTTTTAATCTATGACTCTGGCACTGGTTGTTTGTTTGTGTCAGCCCCTTCTGGAGACCATTTGTGTCAGTGTGAGATTCAATGACAGCTCCTAATTTGCAATTATCTGCAAATTTAGTCAGACAGAGACCACTGACATTGGACTTGACTTCTGAGAAGTAAATGCCAAAAAGGAGCTGTCCAAGGACTGATCCCAGAGGGACTCCACTCGTGAATGGCTTCTTTGTAGAGGTGGACTCCCCAATTCTAACTTCCTGGGTCCTGTCTTTGAGCCAGTGGGCTATCCACTGGGTGACATATGGGTTTGTGCCTAACCTCTTAAGTTTGTCAACAATGCCCGGGTGGGGTATTGTGTCAAATACTTTGGCCAGATCAAGGTAGGCAGTGTGAACGATGTTGCCCTCATCCACTGCTTTGGTGATCTTTTCAAAGAAGTCCACCAGTTTGAGTAGACGTGATCTGCCATTTATGAAACCAAACTGAGTTGGATCCAGTGTCTGGAGGTTTACTATATCTCTGTTGATCATCTCCATGATAATTCTTTCCATGGCTTTACATATAAGACTAGTGAGACTTATGGGTCTGTAGTTTTCAGGGTTTATAGATTTATAGATGGCCCACCTTTGTGCAGAGGGATGACTGTTGCTTTTCTTCATTCATGAGACACAAAGCTTGTTTGGAGGCTACAGTTAAATAGCAATTCCAGAGGCCCTGATAGGTGATGTTCCATGCTATTTAGAAGTCATCCTGGGAAATTGTCTGGGCCCATTGATGTAGTGTTCTTGGTCTTAGAGAGAGCATTAAGGACCTGTTGCCTAGTAATAGTAGGGGGGGGGTTATATTTGATGATATTGCCTGAGGGAAGGTTTCTCTTTAAATATACCATAAACCTGTTTTCCTCACTTCATATTGCAATTCCTATTTGTATTAGACTAACTTACCTTTAATTTCATTATAAACCATTTAGAATTTCTCTAAATATTAAATGATTGTCATATACCTTGTACTGATTCTTAACCCATGTTTTTATATTATGCCTCCATCCAACCATCCATCCATCTATCTTAAACTCCTTTTCTCATCTTCCACATGGGGTCGGGGTGTCACATCAGCAGTGGCAATCATCTCAAGCCAAGGTTTACACTAGCGGGTGGCTAGCCCTGCTGTTGTAATTCATTCGTACCACTTGCTCACATACTCACATCTACTAGCAATTGAGAGTGTCCAATCCACCCACTGCATGTCTTTAGAATGTGGGAGAAAACCCATGTGACTGTAGGGAGGACATGCAGACTCCACACAGAAGGCACCCCAGCCAAGAACCAAACTGGAGAACCTCTTGTTGTGAGGTGACAATGCTAACCGCTGCACCACCACGGCCACTGAAAAGGACTGTTTAATGTCAGGCTTGAAATAGAAGATAATGTAGTTACATTGGGTTAACCTTAGAACTATTGTAATCAGGATAAAGGGTAAACATATTCAAGAGTTACTGCCTAATTAAGACTTTTTATTGGTCAATGAGCTAGACTTCTGTAGCTATGTCAATGAGCAAATCAGGGGTGTATCTGAGATTTTCGGAATTGTACACCAACTACCAGAATGCAATCCCACTCTCCCACAAAAATAGACCCCTTCAACCTTGTCAGTGTATGTTTGTGAACAGTGTACCCTTTTACCATTTAAAAATACTTAACTACATGAAATAATCAAGAGCCTCACCCCCCAAAAAAAGTGAAATTCTTGGAGTTTTGCTTGAGAGAAGAAAAACACTCACTGGTGAACTATTTGGGTTGAATTGTCTGTGCACCAAAGCTCAAGTTATAAAGCCTGCAGTGTGGTCCCTTACCACAATATTTATAGGTTTGGAAAACAAAGTCTTTCCTTTTATCAAAAATGGAGAAGAGGTACAATGCGCAAATGGCTAATGAATGCATAGGGACCAAAGATAACATCATCTTTTGAAAAACACAGTATGTAGTCCACTGTAACAGTTGCTACTGCAAATATGGAAGTTCTTTACCCACAAGAAATGTAGAATTATGCAGGTAGCTAAAGCATGACCCATCTAACCCACCCAATGCCTTTGATGAAAAGTTACATCCAACTTATCTAATGCTTTTCCAGCCCCTTATATCCATGTTATGCATTACATCACTAGGTTCTGCTCCATCAACTTTACTGGGAAGCTGTTTAAACTGACAGGGAGCAAAAATTCCATGCAGCTGAACTTGGAAGTAAAATTTCATAAAAGCATCATTACCAGATGTCCATGCCATCAGTCTACGGGAAAAGCTAATCTCATCCAAAGAAAAAAAGTACCCCTAGGATAATTAATGCATCTTCAGAGAATGCAAATTATTTTACAAGTGTGACATTGTAGCCTTCCTGTGTTGTTTTTGCTGTAGTACACCCATGTTAGAATCACAAAAAAAAAACTATTACATGCACTACCCATTTCTACAAACTCCTTAGCACACTTTTTGCATTCCTGTATCCTGCAACAGCTTGCTATAACCAGTTTTCATTCACTAGCCCATGTTTTTAACTTACTTCCAACATATAAGGCCCATGATAAATGTATGCCCCCAAGTGGAAATCTGCCCCTTTCACCAGACCATGCAAAGCACTAAAGCCAGCTACTCAAAAACCTAAAGCTCAACTCCATTGCAACAAAACTATCTGAAGTCCTTCAGAAACTTATCTCCTTAAGTCAGCAAGCCTAACCTCCTTGCACAGGAACTTGATAGGTAACACAGTTAGTCTCCCACAGTTCCGGGTGATATATAGGAGCTTCTTGATGGTCTCCTTGACAGTGCATAGTAGGAATCTATAAACATTCCGAGTATCATAACTGTTACCAACACCCTGACTACCCATTCGAAGTCTCTAGATAAATGCCTGGAAAAATGACATTGAACTCCTCATAAGTGCTGTTTTTAAAGTATGTCTATTTTCTTATAATTATTTGAGCTGCAGACATTTTTGTTTTATTTTTGAATATTGTAAAATTATTGTACTTCAAATGTTTTGCAATAATTTGGAGCTTTTCTCCCCAGGCCTCCACTGAAAATGGAGTTCTGTCTAGTTGGACTTTCCCGGTAATCCATGTCAGTAAATAAAAATAAATAAACTTCTAAAGCTACTGTCTGATTAGAGGTACAGTTTGCTTCCTGCTACTATCTGTATGGAAGTGTGAGATGTGTTACAGCTTTTAAAGCTGTTCATTTCCTGGGCTGTTTTGTATTAAGTACAGTACGTGCGGAGGTGTGAGAGTCACTTAATTGTAGTGCTGAAGCTCATAATTAAGAACCTAACCAGAGAAAGCTAACTGCTACAAAGTTCTTATGTACTAGACTCACTATACCAATCTTGTTTTACTGTGAGCATAATCAGCATGCTCCATGTATTACAATTTAAATATGTATTCTTTTTGGAAACAAAACCAGTAAACTTGACATTTAATCATAAATGATGTTCCCATCATGCATTGTATCATATGTTCTCCCCACACATTTTTCAGCTGTGCTGTATGGTGATGGGCCACATGAGACCCTGCCATCAGTCTATATTACAGTCTATGGACTGAAGATTATTACAAGTGAGGATTTATCACATAAATGAATTAGTTATCTATAGCATAGGAATATGTAACTCGCATTTCTGCAGTGGGCAGCTAGCAGACATGTCATGCACTTAGAACATTTAAGTGGCTATGAAATTTCAGCTATTCTGGATGTAGAAGGTGAGTAATCATTGAGGTATGGGGTGCTCAACTAAATATTTGGAAAATTGTATTGGAATTGTGTATTCTTGACTGAGCATGATAAATTTCTCTTGATCATTGTTAAGACATATTTCATAATATACTCATACAGTAAATAACTTGAAATTATCTACTGATTTATTAGTGCTATTGCTTTGTAGTTACCAATAAGTACAACAAAACACTGCAGAGATACCAGGATTCACTAGGAAGAGTGCAAAAAATGTATTTATTGACACTGGAACACTACAAATGGTCTCATTAAGGTTATTTTTTATTGTGTTAAACAAGATTTTTAATATTAATATCCAAGTTGTTCTGAGGCTGAGATGTTATGATTGATTGTTTTTTTTTTATTCATAGTTTTAATTTTTTTACACTATTGGAACTGAATTTGTTTTTAAGCTTTATTATATTAAAGTATGTAATTATATTTTTGAATTTAATAGATTGGTTCAACAGAATGTTAGGGAAGGAACTTGTACTGTTTTATATTGTTTTGGATTTATATTTTGAAACCATTGTATATGTCTTTTTAATACCCAATTGTGCTTAATGGTTAATTATTTAATTAAACTAGTGATTGTCATAACTATTTAAACTTCTGGCTATGGCTGCTTCATTATCTGAGGAAGTCCTATGGATAGGATGCAAACACAGTAAGAAAGTTAATTAGTGTATATGTTTGTAGTGTTTCAGTGTCAATTAATACATTTTTGAATGCTTCCTAGAGATTCCTGGTACCTCTGCAGTGTCTCATACTTATTGGTTACTGCATACCCTTGGTTATAGCTTTGTTGGACATTGAATTTCCTCCTTTGTCATTTGCTATTGCTTTGTACCACAGCTAGTACTAGCCACAGGTTTAAATTAAACTTACAATTACAGTAAATACATGAAAAAAGAAGGAATACAAAAGTACATAAATATAAAATACTCAAAATATATGCAAAAATGTAGGAATTTGACTGCTCATAAATTACTCTGGGATGCAGAAACATTGATTATGTGGCCATGCAATGGCTAATTAACAAAAATCAAAGTAGCATGATGTGGTCTGAAGCTGATTAACAATGTAATAGGAGAAAGTTAATGCAACAGAATTTAGCTAATTAAGGAATGCAGTGAAACACACACACACACACACACACACACACAGACACACACGTACGCACGTACGTATGCACACAAAGACACGCACACACACACACACACACACACACACACACACACGCACACACACACGCACACAGACCACATAAAGAGGTGCATTGTATGACAACAGTGACATGATCCATGGGGACCATCTCAGCAAAGTCCTTATAAATTTATGTTGGTAATGGAAAGAAAATATATGCATTGGATAGTTAGAAAGAAGGATGAAGAAACAGACAAACACATAGAGATGCAAGGAGAAGAAAAGAGTCAGATGGAGATGGGGAAGCAAGTTTTTTTTATTTTGTGGGACAGATGCCCATTTTTAAGAAGAGTACAAGGGGAGAGAGGAAGAAAGAGAGAGGCGTGGACAGGAAATAGGATATAGGGATTGTAATGGGGGCAAACAAATAATAGAATACAGAGAAAATACAACAAAAGCGGTGCTGACAAAAGTGGGAGGGGCAAAAAAGAGACACAGATAGAGGGGAGAGCAGATGGTAATGGTGAAGATTGAACTACAAACTAAGAAGGGGAGTGAATCCTTCATGCAAAGTCTAAGATCTGGTGACAAAACAAACATACAGTGCACCCTGTATGGATGATGTGGTGACATACAAACATAAAGTGCACCCTATATGGATGATGTGGTAACAAATAAACATATAGTGCACCCTATATGGATGATGTGGTAACAAACAAACATACAGTGTGGCCTGTATGGATGATGAGGTGGGATACAAACATACAGTGCACCCTGTATAGATGATGTGATGACATACAAACATGTAGTGCACTCTGTATGGTTGATGTGGTGAAATACATACAGTACACACTGTATAGATGATGTGGTGACAAGCAAACATGCAGTGCACCTTGTACTGGATGGTGTGGTGACATATAAGCCTACAGTACACCCTGTATGGATGATGTGGTGACATACAAACATACAGTGCAGCCAGTATGGATAATGTGGTAACATACAAACATACAGTAAAGACTGTATGGATAATGTGATAACCTCCAAACATACAGTGCAGCCAGTATGAATGATGTGGTGACATACAAACATGCAGTGCAGCCTGTATAGATGATGTGGTGACAAGAAAACATAGAGTACACCCTGTACGGATGACATGGTAACATACATACAGTGTACCCTGTATGGATGATGTGGTGACAAACAAACATACAGTGCACCCTCAATGGATAATGTGGTGACAAAGAAACATACATTTCAGCCTGTAAGGATGACATAGAGCTGTCTGTTGTGATGTCCAGTGTTACACCCAGCCAGAGGTCAGTTATCTCTGTGACTGCCCTCACTGCTGGGCCCAAGAACTGGTGGCTTGATGGGCAGGACCTGACAGAAGAAACTCAGCCAATTACACAAGGACATTCTCTGCACAGCCAATGCTGGCATCAAACCAGTTGTCCACCAGTGCTGAATTTCATCCCCCGCTGGGTAGTGACCTAGCAGTGGCACTCCCAGGAGGAAAGACAACACCCTGGTGACAGACCACCAGAAGTCACCACAAAGCCATCTAGGTCTCCTCCTGTAGGATGGCCTTCATCCCTTCGCAGAGACACTAGCTTGGAATGACCTGGAGAACCAGCTGGAGATGTCAGGGCAGGTCAATGGGGAGATTACTACTGTCACACCAGAGCCACAGCTATGGCCGACACTGCAAAAAAATAGTAACATTAAATGCAGAAAATTTAAAAATATATCAAATAAATATGAAAGAAGGATAGTGAAGAAGAGAGAAAGACATGCACATGCACACCACAATGGAAAACACCAGCATGACTATGTAATACTGTCAGGCATATCAGCACCAAGGGAAGTAAATCAATGTACAGAATAAGTGTAGCCAGACACTTTGAAGGATGTAAGTGCAGGCAGGGTCTCACCTTGCCATGTGGAGGACTAGACGATTCCCCAGGTGGACATAACTTTACATATGTATCATATAGCACAACATGCTGGTGCCAGAAACAGTCACATAGTAAATATGACCATATCACCTCTATCAGCACTTCAGGTTTTCTACTTCTGAGTCAGTCTGCACAAGGTATATGGCATTAAATTTTTTGCTTGTTGTATCACTGGAATCTGGGATTGCCAAAAAGTACCAGTAATACACTAGAGTCTTTCTTTCTACTTTCACAGGTGATTTGGTGTATGGTTCCACCAGCATGGATATCAGCATACCTGATGATGGGAAAAAAATCTGAGCCTGATGATGACAGTAGCCACAGCATCCTGCAGTCTGCAGTCACAGTACCACTGTCAACCATAGGTACTATGGTGGGCATATTACCCTATCCTTCCACAGACACAGTTCTATTGCCTGTGCAGCCAACCCCCCTCAGTCATAGGTGGGTACCGTTGGACAGAACAGGACAAGAAAAAGAACCAACAGCTGCTGCTGATTCCTTATATGGATACTACAGAATATAATTTATTTGTTTCTGACTTGCTGCTTTTCCCTTCAGCCTGCTGACAATCAAACCTCTCCCATATGGACGCAGGCCATACAGTTGAACTGTACTGCTTTCTTCAGTACTTTCTGATTCGAAGCCTGTTTAATCTTCCTGCATTGACTTTCCAACTCCCCCCAACACTTTTTAAAATTTAAAAAAGTGACCAGTGGTATAAATGCATTCTGGTTATGGAATGCATTAAAACTGATTATTGATTTGTTTTTAATGAAAAATTGCCACCTCTAAACATACTTCTGTTTGTTTAGCTGCTTCTTTTGTTTATTTTCTGTAATTCCTTGTATCCAGCTGCCACAATGATTGCTGTGACAGTGTGACATGATTTGGTGTCATGAGCTCAGCTTCTTACTTAACTGTAGGAAGAGAGAGCCAAGCCATGCAAAAAAGTGTGCAGGAAGCATAGTAGGATCAGTCACCTGTGGTGACAGTGAGTTACGGAAGATAGTTTTAAAGGTAAACACAAGTAGATAAGTTTCTTTTAAAATTTTAAGTGCTATTGAGACTTGAGCAACACTAAGGTGGTGAGTTTTAATTTGTATATCTCTGAAGGTCATTCTCAACAGATCTAGAAGCAAACTGTGACACAATAGCAAATCTACCATCCCAAGTGGACGATGGGAATGTGCTGTATAAAAGGCTTTCAGGACAACTGAGAATGGAGGTTTTGGTTCAGTACATTTCTCATTTTCAATTCTTATTTGTTTGATTCAAGTTGGGATTGAAAAAGGTACTGCTGGACAAACTGCCCTCACTTCTGTTGTTAAGTTACTTTAGCTGCACGTGTATATATTTTCTAGAAAATTTTGATATCTGGGTAATGCAAGTCAGTATAAACTTTATCTGTTCCTTAGTTTCACGACAGTATTGTGTGGATTTTAAATTTATATAAATAAACTCACATTTCTGACTTGATTTTAAACAGGTAATACAGAAGATTTAGATTGTTTTACTTTTCTTTATTCTTTTAGCGATGTCAGAAATTAAAGTTTATAAGGCAATGCAAATCTTCAGGAAAGAGAAAAATCTGTCTCTTCATTTCGTAAGAGGAAAAGTTCATGGGAAAGTTTTGGCATCTTCTTGAAGGTTAACACAACATATTTCAAAGGCTGGAATAGTTTTGCATTTTAGCACTCTTGGGAGCATTCCAATTACCTTTAATGCGAATTTTATTGCAAAACTAAAAAAAGGCTAGAAAATAATTTCTGTTTGATTTTGCTTATGACAAGTTAGCAGAAAACTTTACAATTTATGCTTTATTTTTCCCATCCCCAGACTCCCTTTTGTAATTAGACCAGTTTATCTTTTGAAAGAAAACTGACCTTTCACAAGTCCCATAGGACATGTCCTCTGAATTTAAATGTGATGATTTCAGATGCAGTAAGCCTGGATGTGAAGAAGTACAAGAAGATTGTCTCTCTGTGGATGTTTTTTCTGGTACCATTTTACAGGCAATGGCAAATACTTTTACGTGAGCAAGTTTTAAAGTTTCTGAAGAGAAAAGGATGTGTCAATTAACAAGAACGTTTGCTTCATGACAATGCAATAAGATTTGTGGAAGGTTGGGAAGATTTTTTATGCTTGAACTTCACTATGTTGTTGGAGCACTTTATTTTCTGGTTCATCAGGCCTAGTGTAATATCAGAGCAAAATGAATCAGCAAGCAGTCAGAGCTCATGTTTCATAAAACAGTTAAGACTTTGTATGACCAAGAAAATGAAAGAACGGGACTTGATGTGAATACAATTTGACAGATTATTCAATGAATTATAAAATAACTAGACCTGGGCAACAGGCTGATTTTTGAGTTGGTGGAGTATAAGTGGCATAGTGGCACAGTGGACTTTGTTGTTGCCTCACAGCAAGGGGATCCCTGGTTCAATTCTCAGTTGGGGTGCCTTCTGTGTGGAGTCTGCATGTCCTCCCTGTTTTCGCTTGACAGGTGCTCCTGTTTCCTCCCACATTCCAAAGGCATGCAGTTGGTGGATTGAGCACTCTAAATTGGCCATAGGTGTGAGAGTGCAGTGTGGAAGAACTACTGTGGCAAGCTAACTACCTGGCAGTGTAAACCTTGGCTCTAGATGATTGTTACTGTTGAAGTGACACACTTAACCCACACGCAAAAATAGGAAAAGGAGTGATGGATGGAGTATAGGTGATTATGATATGAAGTTAAATTAGTCTGGCAGTTAGTACAAAACACAAAGTCTATGAGATGTTGACATGCTTTATCCTGTAGTCTAAGGTTTCATTAACTTAGCCTACATTTGCTTACTGCATGGCTCTAAGCAAGTCACTTAACCACACAATATACTTGGAATGTGGCAGAAATGGGTCCTACTGGGTCCACCTACTACCCTGGTAAATAAACAATAAATAAATAAATAGAATTTAAAAATAGAATTAAAAAAAGGTACAGTTGTGTAAGTAAATCTACCATTACAGTGGATGTTTGAATTACTACTGCTTCTGGCCAACATCCAAAGCTTAAAAAGCACCTTCCACACTCCCAAAACCATTATTCAGTTTAATCTGAGATGAAGAAAGAGTAGCCTTTGGTGACCAGCCCTTCAGAGCTTTCACTGGGCCTAATAGAAGATGACTGAGCCCTGAAATGGTCAAGGCTAGAAAACTAAAGTTAAAAGTAATCACCCTGACAGAAAAACATGCAAAAATAAAAGGGACAGAGGGAGAGAAGGAGAGTTTACTGCAGCAGTGATCATTCGAACCTGTACTGTTATGGTAAGTTTACTTACACAGCTGTTCTGTGTTCATCAAAGTGATCATTGCTGCAATAGCATTAGCCTTAGCTATATGGGTATGCACAAAGGACCAAGTTATGGCTACTAGAATACTTCTAGAATCCAACCTTTTCCAAAAAGCCACAGATGAAGCCAAGGCCCTGGCTGAATGAGACTTGACCCTGCCTGGAATTACTTCAGTTTGGTGAATAAAAGAAAAGGTAATCTCATGAGATAATAATTTGGAAATAGTCTGCCTTGACACAGGTTGTCCTTTCTTCTTACCTTCACAAGAAATGAGAAACTGACCAGATGTTCCTAAAGGATTTAGTTCTGCTAGATAGTACCTGAGTTGTTTGTGGACATGTGAGGTATGGAGTATCCTTTCTCCCTCATTTTTAGGTTTCGAAAAAAAGATAGAAATGGATAACTTGACTCAAAGTAAGCTCACAAATAAAAATGGAATTCAAAGTCTAAACCAACTGTATTTAAAGTACTGAATATTATAACTGAGATAAAAGAACAGGAAGTGGCATCTTTAGAAAACATTAGGAGCAAATTACACAGAAAAAAATGGAAATTGTGGGAAAATACATGCAGAATAATGTTTTGGAAGAGGAGAAAGATCTAAGGGAATGCTGGAATAGAGCAATTTATGTAATGTCGGATTGCTTAACAAACCAAAGTAACACACTTAATGTCAGGAGAGCTACTGTTAAAAAATACTTTAATTCCACTACTAAGCAACTTTGTCTATCCAAGACTTCATCAGAGTGAATTAGAAGCGCAGTTGCTCCTTGCAAACTTTAATGTCAGGTTACCAATCAGATCTCATAGCCAATTACAGTTAGTTAATTAGTCCTTAAAGACAAATAGTGTCAAAAAATAAAAGTAAAATGCAGTAGACACTAAGCATATAATCAAATAAAATAAAAATAAAATAAATATCCACATCCTAAAAATAACCATCTCTGAAAATACTACATCAATAATGTTGTTTGTCTTTCGGCTTTTCCCAGTTAGGGGTTGCCACAGCCGAACTCCGGTCCGCTAATGATTGGCAGTAGACTTTCACAAATGCCGAGGTGACAGCTCGACGTTCAACCTTCAATGAAGGCACGCCCATTTACGCAAGTCTTTTGAATGCCCACCCAACCACGGGGAGGACATGCAGACTCCACAAAGAAGGCACTCCCCGCACTCCAGCCAAGAATCAAACGGGAGAACCTCTTGCTGTGAGGCAACAATGCTACCACTGCACCACCACAGAAAAATAGTAATATTAGTCAAATTCCATTCAGTAGAAAAAGAGTGAACAACCTTCATGACAAACAGAAAACTCATGTTCATACTAATGTCACCCTGGCTTTTAGGACACATACTAATGACAAGAAATTATTAAAACCTAGTTCTTCACATGCATTCAACTTTATTTGCCAGTTCCAATTCCTTGATTTCAAGATTGTAGTTAAAGTCACCCCCTTGATCACTATAGAATGCCCTATCAGTAATAAAAAAGCTGTATTTGTTAAAGTCACACATCTCTGCATGTGACTACACGGGGCACTTTGGTGACTTTAACAACAAGCTTGAAGTAAAGGAATTCAACTGGCAAATAAGTTTGAACGCATGTGTAGAACCAGGTTTAAATGAGTTTTTGTCATTAGCATGTGTTCTAAAAGCTAAGGTGACATTAGTATGAACGTGAGTTCACTGTTTGTTTGAAGGTTTAGGGGGCACACTTGGCAGATCCTTTTTTTTTTTTTTTAATTTTGCAGTTTTTTTGCACCTCACATAAACCTGAGGGCTGGACAGTAGAGGGTGATGGTGATAGGGCCTAGTGCTCTTTCTGATAGATTGAAGAACCTTTCTTTTTTGCTGTTGTTTAGCCCATGAGGATATAGGGCATTAGGACCTGGTGCTCCTGCTTTGGACAGAAGGGAGAAGGGCAAGATCACAGAATGGACCTTTTGTTTTTAACTCCTCGACCTAGTGTTGAGGAATTCCCAACTGGGGTGCAGGACCGGGTGCCAAACGAGTCATCTGAGGCATTGTTGTTCACAACCAGTGCATACGCCCATGATTATGAATATCACACTAAAATATCATTTCAAAACCCTTTCTTGTAAATAGAGGAATACTTTGAGACTCTGTCCTGGAACCCTTATTGTTTAATAAATTTGTGACAACAGTGTCAAATTCAGTATCGTGTTGTGTTCAAAAGTTTATTGATGATCAAAGTCAGCAGATCTTTTGATCACATTAAAACACCAGGAACTGCTGCAAAATGCTTGGATGAATTACATTCATGGTTAAAACATAGGATGGTGCAGTGGTGCACTGGTAACGTCGTCGCCTCATAGCAAGAGGTTCTTCGGTTCAATTCTCATCTGGGTGCCTTCTGTGCAGAGTCTGCATGTTCTCCCTGTGTTTGTGTGGGGTTTCCTCCCATATTATAAAAGACATGTGCCTGGAGTGTTTCTCCCCGGGCCTCTGCTGAAAATTGGCTTTGTTCCAAGTCGGACTTTCCTGGTTAACAAATGTTAAATAAATAAAAAACATAATGATACACAGTTTATCAACAGAAAATGTGTGGTATTACATGGTGGACTGACAAATAAACATTATTATCTATATGACATAAATGGAAACATTATAACTGAAGATAAGGAAGTCAGGGATCTGGGCATATCAGTTAATGTAAACATTTATTTCATTACCAATGTATAGTTCAAATATAGAAAGTGTTTCCCAACAATAAAGGCAATATTAACGACCGTTACCTCAGGGAATAAAAACTACTAATACCACTGTATGTATCAATGATAAGACATTTGAATACAGCTCTAGTTTTTGTTGGTATACAATGAGTGATGTTAATAAATTAGAGAGAATACAAAAATAATAAACTAACAAGACTGTATTAGTCAAAAATATGAATTGATACAAGGTTCCTGGCATTAAAATTATATTCAACCTATTATAGGCAGAAAAAGACAGGATCTAATTTGGCCTTTAAATGCTTCAAAGATGAAAAATGAGTGCAATAATTCATATAAGCATGTAGATTATAGTATTATGACAGGGAATTACAAAAGTAACATTTATTTAGGGGCTTATAACACTAACAAAGAAGAGACTACTTTCATAATACGATAATGAGAAGGTGGTATAGGCTCCAAGTTGCTAGCAAACATTCCAAGAACGTCCATCAATTTAAAGAAGGCCTAAATAGAAATTCAGAAGGCAAAGCTTTTATGGCAAGATCAAAAGGAAATAGTTTCTTACATGATCCATGGTTAGGTTACTAAATTCACTGAAAACAATGAAACATCTAATCTGTTTTACTGAGTTACAGAAGGATGATCCACCGACCTCACTGCCGTGAATACCTCTAGAACTAATCAAAGAAATGCTATGTTTGCTACAAATATCAATACAACATTGCTAAAATGAGCTTAGAGCAAGAAGAAGTTTAGGAAATAAAGTGCCAGCCAATCAGTAACAAGAATCTGCATCCACCACCTGACTGCTACCAATCCAAGAATTTAAACTATGAAAGTCACTTCCAACCAGTGTATTCTTTACTCTATAATACCTATTGAACAGCACAGGCTAATTCCTTCAGTGTATCATTTATAGCTTCTATTCTAGTAGCTGTTCCTTTCAGCAAGAGTGAAACACGCCTCAGACTCTGTTATTTTGAAAGTAATGTCAGTGTTGGACAATTCTGAGCTATCTTTGTATTCACTGTATGCCATATGGTGCAATAGCAGTTGTGAAGAAATTAGACCCTGTCATCTGTGATAGCATATCTGGCTGGAGCTTTAGGTTCATAGGTTCATAGGTGTGTACTAGGCTAATAGCCCTGGAGCCTTTACAAGCCTAGCCCATAGGATTACCCTGGCATCATACCACCCGAAATTAGTTCCTCATTGCCTCTGTCGAGTAGAGCCACTGGAGTGACCCTCAGGGTGTATTTTCTATTTCCCATCCACTAATCAAGATTTCTCTTGAAGAGGGCCCAGTGAGGTGCTCTATTTGACATGTATGGGAAGTCTGTTCCATAGCATGGGCAGTCTCTGGGTTATGAACCTGTCCCTCCACCATGTTCTGCTGATTCTGGGAATGAGCGTGTGGTGCGGAGGGATTGGGATTTCTTTAGCTGTAGCATTTCTAACAGAGCTGGGTCAGACATGTCTTTGTAAGTCAAGCAGAGATCACCTCTAGGTAGGTGATATAAGATGGAATAGTTGGAGTTTTTTAGTTTGTCTATATAGGACAACTGTTTAAGGACTAGGATATTCTTTGTGAAGTACTTTTGTGGCCTCTCCAGTCATTGCAGGTATCTAGTGAGGTACAAGCCAAATGGGGCATTGTACTCAATAATTGGCCTAATGAGGGAAGAGTAGAGGGAGACAATGACCTCTTTCTTTCGAGATGCAAAACCCTTGGTAATGAGATGTGACATATAGAACGTCTTTCTGACCACAGTGGCAATGTGGTGGTCAAAAGAGAGGTTGCTGTCAACCTGTGTTCCCAGATCTCTTATAATGCCTTCTGTGTTCAGTGGACTACCATTGATGTGGTAATTTATGGGAACTGAGTATTTCCCAAAGAGGATGATGACCCTTTTTTTGGCATTGAGCTTAAGGCCATGGTTCTGACACCATCTGTTGGTCTCAGTGAGGCCTTTCTTCAGGATGTCAGTGTCACTTGGGAAGTTAATAGTAGCTCCCAACTTGCAATTTTCTGTGAACTTTGTCAGCAAGAGTCCCTTCGTGTTGGCCTGGACTTCAGAGAAATAGATACCAAACAGGAGAGGACCCAGGACCAAACCCTGTGTGACTTCACTTCTGACTGGTCAGCAGTCTGACTTGGAGTCAGCTGCTTTCACGCTGTAGATTCTATCTGTGAGCCAGTTTGCAACCCACCTAGTGATATAGGGGTTGATGCCTAGCTTAGTAAGTTTTTCTATGATTTACTTCACAAAACCAAACTGTGTGGGATCCAGAGTTTGGAGATTCCCTATATTCTTTTTTTTAGGTCCATGATGATGGGTTCTATAGCTTTGCATATCAGACTCGTCAGGCTAAAGGAGTGATAGTTCCCAGGGTCTGTAGTCACTCCTTTGTGGAGAGGGATGACTGTAGCAGTGCGCCATTCTGTAGTGACAAAGCCTGATGTGAGGCTGTGATTGAACAGGTGTGGTGCCAGTTTACTCTGTAGTTCATGTAGAACACAGCCAGGGATATTGTCAGGTCTCATAGAAGCTGTATTCTTGGGCTTGGACTGTGTTGTTTTAAACTGTGCAGCAGTAATACTGGTTGCCTGGCAATCTACTGGTATTCTGTTTGTCATCTGGGGGGGGGGGGAGTAAAGTTGACACTGAATCTGTTGGCCAGTATATTGGCAATACCTGTTTTCTCAGTATAGGAGGTACCATTGTGCGGTAGCTCAGAGCAAATCTAGGTATTGCCATGGAGATTCTTTACATAACTATAGAAGCCCTTGTGGTTGTCTTTACTAACTGATGCAATTATGTTTTCATAGCTAGCTTTAGAGGATTTGATGAGGGATCTCAACTTTTTGTTGAGGCTGATAGGGGAGTTTTTCCAGTCTTGGGACTTCACTTTATTCCGCATCAGTTTCTTCCTTCTGTTGTAGACTTAGTTTATGGCAGGGGACTACCAGATTGGCTTCCTTTTTTGGAGGAGAGCATCTTGGTTCTATTGGGTATGGCGAGATCCATGCATTTGTGTATGTGTGCGTACAGTGCATTGGTGTATGATTCGGTGGTCATGCAACTATTGTCCATTTGCATGGGTGCCATGAAGTTAGCCACCTCTGTTTTTAGGAGCCCAAAGTTAGCTTTGGAGAAGTTTTTCATGGTGGTTACCTTTGCGGGGGGGGGGGGGGGGGGTGCATTTCCAAGGTGATTAGTTTATGGTCGGATCTAACCAGGGAGGACTTGACTACTGGTGTAGAGCAACAGTCGCTGATGTTAGTAAGAACCAGGTCAAGGATGCTGCTACATCTAGTGGGGGTAAGAATGAGCTGGTCCAGGGCATTAGAATTAATGAATTCCAGGAAATGTTGGGCAAGTTCCCAATTAATGGAGGGGTAGTTGAAGTCGCCCCAGTATGAGATTGTTAGGTTGGACCCTAATATTCTCCGGGGTGCTTAGGAACATGAATTGTGAGTCTTGGGACATGGTTAGGGACCTATAGCAGGCTATGACCTGAATCTCTGTCTTACCCAATGTTAGCTGCACCTTAAGTATCTCTGATGCGTTACGTTGGGCTACCAGTCTGGAGGTGTGGCATCCTTTATGAATATGAAAACACCACCACCTTTGGAGCTTCGGTCCAAGTTCTAGGGCTGAATGATGTGGAATGAGTTATAGCCTGGTAGTGCAAGGGTGCTTTCTGCTGCTTTGAACCAGGTCTCTGTTACAGCACAAATGTCAATATACTCCATTTTAATTCCATTATAATACACATATTAACATGTGTATTATATGCTAGCTTGACTAGCTAAGATTTTGTAAATAGGTTCTTACATGTTGATTAATGCTCTGTTTCTACAGGATGTTTAAAGAGTTGAACAGTGTCCTTTCATACCTCTAACTTCAAATGTTTCTGAAGGAAATTCTAAATACAAGCTGCCTCAGAGTCAGTTGATCTACAGATAATGTCATCGGAATGCTTCCAGTTGCTGCTTGTTTACTTTCAGAGTCTGAAAGACAGGAAGGAACTTTAATAAACAGCTGCCTGTTGATTTTCTCACAGTCAAATGAAAATAAGAACTGGAAGAGTTGAAACAATTAACCTTGCCTATAAAAGAGCCTGCTGAAGACATTTGTAATAAGCTGTAGTTGTTGTTCACTGTTGTCTTCAGTTCAGCTGACTTGTGTCCACAGTTGTACCATGCAATGGACACCCAAAGGACTCACCAAGAACTGTAAGACTGCCTTTGATCTGTTGTAATGTTTAGTTTAAAACAGTGACAGTGTTCTTTAATCAGATAGGAAATTATAACTAATCAGTCAGAGTTTTTTCCAAACGATGCATTTCTATCCTTCAGTATTAATTTCATTTTCCTGGTGAATTAATTCTGTTTGTTTATTGAAATTACTATTTTATATTTTGAATCATTTTGCTCATTATTAAATAGTTTTATTATCTTACATTGTGGCTGATCAATTAATGTATTCTTTAGTGGTTTCAGAGTGCGTATAGGTTCATAGGTCCATAGGTAAGTACTAGGCTATTCGCCCTAGGGCCTATATAAGCCTAGCCAAAAAGGTACCCTGGCTTTCGCCACCCAAGAAAATTATTTTCCTTTGGCCCTGTCGAGCAGAGCCACAGAGGTGATCCCAGGGTGAATTTCCTATTTTTCATCCACTCATCAAGATTTTTCTTGAAAAGAGCTAATGAGGAGCTTTGTTTGATATAGATAGGTTGTTCCAGAGTATGGGAAGTCTCTGGGACAGGAATCTATCTCTCCAGCATGTTCTGTTTATTGTGGTGACAAGGATTAGGTCCCTAAAGCATGTAGCTCAGAGGGATTAGGAATTCTTTAAGTGGAGCATGTCCAGCAGCTCTGGGTTTGACATAGCTTTGTATGTTAGGCAGAGATCGCCTCTGAGTAGGTGATATGTGATGGAGTAAAGCTGGAGTTTATTGAGACGGTCTGCGTAGGGCATCTGTTTAAGTCCGGTAATCCTCTTTGTGAAGTATTTCTGTGGACTTTCCCGATGTTGTAGATGTCTTGTGAGGTACATACTAAAAGAGGCTATGGGTCTAATGAGTGACGAGTAGAGGGGAACAATGACCTCTTTTTTCCTGGATGAGAAAACTTTTGTGATGAGGTGTGCCATGTATAAGGATTTCCTGGCTACTGTGATGATGTGATTATCAAAGGAGAAACTACTATCCACCTGTGTCCCAAGGTCTCTTATCACACTTTCAGTGTTAAGTAGACTACCACCTTATGTGTTCATGGGTACAGAGTTTTTACCAAAGGAGATGACAATGCACTTTTTGGCATTGAGCTTGAGGCCATGGCTTTGACACCAGGCATCTGTCTCAGCGAGGCCCTTTTGTAGGATGTCCACATCATTAAGTGTTTCGATTATGGTTCCTAGTTTGCAGTCATCTGCAAACTTCATTAGCCAAAGACATTCTGTGTTAGCCTGCACTTCAGAGAAGTAGATACCACACAGGAGAAGACACAGGACTGAACCCTGTGGTACTCCACTTGTCACTGGTCTGAAGGCGGATTTAGAGTCTACTACTTTCACAGTGTGGGTTCTGTCAGTAAGCCAGTTTGTAACCCATTTCATGACATAGGGATTTATACTTAGTTTAGTGAGTTTATATATAATTCCAAAGTGAGGGATGGTGTCAAAAGCCTTGGCAAGATCTAGAAAGGCTGTGTGAACCACCTTACCATCTTCTACAGCTTTGGTGACTGCTTCAAAGAAGTCTGTCAGGTTTAGAAGACATGATCTGCCTTTTACAAACCCAAACTGGATGGGGTCAAGAGTTTGGAGATTACCAATGTCTTTGTTTATAAGTTCCATGATGATACGTTCCATAGCCTTGCAGACCAGGCTTGTCAGGCTAATGGGGCGGTAGTTCCCAGGGTCCATGGTGGCTCCCACTTTGTAGAGTGGGATAACCATCGCTGTGCACCATTCACTGGGCACAAAGCCTGAGGTGAGGCTATGATTGAACATGGTGCTTAGGTGGGGTGCCAGTTCATTCTGTAAATCATGTAGAAAGCAGCCTGGGATGTTGTCAGGTCCCATGGATGCTGTGTTCTTGGCTTTGGAGAGTGTGTTTTTTACCTGTGCAGCCGTGATTACAGGAAATTTGCATTCTTCCGGTATAGAGATAGGTCCTTTAGGGGGTGAGAGGGAGGTAAAGTTAGCATTGTACCCATCTGCCAGAATGTTGGCAATATCAGTTGGTTCTATATATTTAGTGACATTGTGCTGTAACTCAGAGACGATCTGAGTGTTGCCATTGAGATTCTTGACATAGCTATAGAATGCTTTGTGGTTGTCTTTTGAATCAGTGGTAATTTTGTTTTTGTAAATAGCTTTGGAGGATTTTATGAGGGATCTCAGCTTCTTAGTGAGGCTGACCAGGGAGTTCCTCCAGTCAGGGGATTTTACTCTTTTTTGCAACAGTTTTTTTCTTCTGTTGCAGAGCTTGTTTATGGTGGGGGACCACCAGATTGGCTTCCTTTTTTGGAGGATAGCATCTTGGTTCTGTTAGGGATAGTATGATCCATGCTCTTGTGTAAGTGCTTATTAAGTGCATTTGTGTAGGATTCAGCAGTCGTACCTCTATTGTTCGTCTGCATGGATGTAGTGAAGTTTGCCACTTCTGTCTTAAGAAGCATGAAGTTGGCTTTGAAGAAATTTTTACAGTGGTTTCCCTAATGGGGGGGGGGTTGAGATGTTGATGTCTAGGGTGATTAGCTTGTGGTCAGATCTGACCAATGAGGAATTGACCTCTGGTATGAAGCACCGGTCACCCATGTTGGTAATGACCAGGTCTAGGATTTTGCTGCCCCTGGTGGGAGTGTGGATAAGTTGATTCAAGGCATTGGAATTTATGAATTCCAGAAAATGTTGATCAAAAGAGTTGGTACATGAATAGTTTTCCCAGTTAATGGTAGGGTAATTGAAATCGCCCATTATTAGAGTGTTGGGTTCTACCCTAATATTTTCCAGTGTATCAAGAAATGAGGAGTGGGAATCCTGGGGCATGGTGGGGGATCTGTAGCAAGTTACAATTTGGATTGCAGTTTTGCCAAGAGTTAGTTGCACTTGGATAATCTCGGATGCATTATGCTGTGCAACTAGCTTGGAGGTGTGGATATCCTTAATGAATATGGACACGCCTCCGCCTTTAGTGTTTTGGTCCAAGTTAAGTGGCTGAAAGGTGTGGTATGAATTACAGAACGGTAATGCAGGGGTGATCTCTGGAGCCTTGAACCAGGTTTCTGTCACTGCACAGATGGTGATGTTCTCCATTTTAAGGAGTGCCTCGAGAGAGTGCATTTTGAAATTTAGACTTCTAGCATTGAGTAGCATTACCCTCAGATTTTGCTTGCTTGTACCTGTTACGGTGGTGAATTTGTCATTTGAACCTTGCCTAAAAATGGCACTATAGGATTGGCAAGAGCCTTTGCCAGTATCCAGAATCCCAAGGGTGACATTGTGGTTTGTCAATCATGTCATCACAGGCAGACAGATACTGGATCCCCCTAGAATGACACCAGAAGCTTAGCCAATTGTTGAAGTCAATCATTTTGTCCTTATACTGTGGTATCATTCTGAGTGATTGCAGGATGCTACTCAGGGCTAGAGTCATACCTGTCTGGGCTACAAGATCGGAGAGCTCCTTCATGTCTCTTTTCATGTAGTCCAGGGAGGTACATCTCAGGTCATTCACACCAACATGGACAATGACAGAGTCATATTTGTACTTGTTGTGGAGTGACCTGAGTGTGTGCATTATGTGGCAGATCCTGGCACCTGACAGGCAGCTGACAGTAACTTTCTCCTTGTTTAGCCTGGTGAGTGGAACATCAGTGTGCCTGACTATGGAGTCACCTATGACTAGAATATTAGGTACGTTGTTATGCCTTATGGGATGTGGTTGAGTGGCACAATGAGTTTGTGGGCTATGTGTCATTTAAGTTGTGTTGAGGGGGTGGAGGTTTCTTGCATTTCTGCTTTGGAAGTCTCTGTTGCTTGGGCAGATTTTTATTGAGAGCCTCCATGAATGTAGGTGTGTGTGTTTTTGTTTCTATGTGTGTGTTTTTGTGGTGTAGGTTTTGAGGGACTATGTGATGAGTGTGGTGTGGTGCAAATGTTTACCTTCTCCTCTTGACTGTCTAGTCCAGTCTTGGGTGAAGAGAGCTTTGCTTCCAGTTTGGCTATATAAGTGCATCTTTCACAGGTTGTAGTATTGGGTGGTAGGATGAAAGGGTTGTCTGTGTACATGAGGCAATTGCTGCATTGCCCCAAGATGCCCAGATTCATCAGGTAGACAGGAGAAAACACCAGGAGCTGACCCTTAGACATGCTTGGAGAGGTGCTTATTTATTAAGTTCTAAAAACTGTTTTTCTCTAGACAAGTGAGGAAAGTTGAGTGCTGTAGTAATATGTAGTTTATTTAGTGCTTACAATGAGTTCTGAACAAGTGCTGAGCTCAAAGAAACAGATTTGAGTGCTAAAACTAAAAAGCTGGCTAGTTCTAAGGGAAAATTGAAGAGAAGACTTTATGGCGCCAGGAATAGTTTAACCCTAGCAAAGCAGCAATGAATAAAGTGTTTTTTTGTTTTTTTTTTTTTAATATAACAGTAGCAAATGAGCAAACTGATTTAAACAAATTAACCAATAAAAAGCTAAAAACTGTGCCCCATTCTAGCAGTCTTCAATCAGACAAGTTTTAACTGCACACTCCTGTCACTATGGTGCAGGGGAACCTTCTCCAAAAACAGATGGCCTGGATTAGTGCTCAAGTTATACAAACAAAGCTAGATTCAGCAGGTCTGAATTTGTTCTATGCTACAGCAAACAAGATGTACCAATTTCAGAAAGAAACAGTTCAAATAAGCAGGCACATTAAGCCTTTGACCAGAAACTCCCAGCTCAGAAGGGCAGAATCTACCTTCTCCTCCCACAACAGTGCAGATCACACCTTCTTAATGTAAAATAACTGGCCCAAAGCCCAAGTGATTAAACCAGAACTAATACACTTTTAGAATAACAGACACTAAGCCTTCAATCAACAACTCCCAACTTGGAAGGATGTGAGCTACTTGTCCTGCCACAACAGTGCAGACCACAAACCTTCTTAATGTAAAACAACTGTTCTGAAGCCCAAGTGCTTAAACCAAAGGCTTAGAATAACAGGTATAATTTAATCAGGCTACTAGCAAGCAGTAATAAATGTAGCAGAATAAATGCAATTAAGTACTTTTAAGAACAGGCAGCAAAAGCAAAATAAATTAATAAAGTAAGAAGAAGCACAAATACACTAAACGCAGATGAATAAAGTGCAATTTTTTTATAACAATAGAAAACGAGCAAACTGATTTAAACAAGTTACCCAATTAACCAGTAAAAAAGCTCAAAACTGAGCCCTGTTCCAACAGTCTTCAATCAGACAAGTTCTAACTGCACACTCCTGCCACTAGGGTGCAGGGGAACCTTCTCCAAAAAAGATGGTCTGGATTAGTGCTCAAGTTATACAAACAAAGCTAGATTCAGCAGGTCTGAATCTAGTCTATGCTACAGCAAACAAGGTGCACCAATTTCAGAAAGAAACAGTTCAAATAAGCAGGCACAATAAGCCTTTAACCAGAAACTCCCAGCCCAGAAGGGCAGAATCTACCCTGTCCTCCCACAACAGTGCAACCCACACCTTCTTAATGCAAAATAACTGGTCCGAAGCCCAAGTGCTTAAACCAGAACTAATACACTTTTAGAATAACGGACACTGAGCCTCCAATCAGTAATTCCCAACTTAGAAGCATATAAGGTACCTGTCCTGCCACAACAGTGCAGACCACAAACCTTCTTAATGTAAAACAACTGGTCTGAAGCCCAAGTGCTTCAAACAAAAGGCTTAGAATAACAGTTACAATTTAATCAGGCTACTATCAAGCAATAATAAACGCAGCAGAATAAATACAGTTGAATACTTTTAAGAAGAGGCAAAAGCAAAATAAAGTGCATTTTTTTTTGTTAGTAAAATGCAAAGAGAGAGGACGGAGGAGCAAAAGATAATTCAAGGTTAAGAACCTAAGTGGGTTGGCCTTCTCAAATGTTCTCTCTGTATTAAGTAGAGTGAACACCAGACTGGGAGGGGTGTCCCAGATCAATACCTACTTTGATAATTTCCTGGCTCACTCCGAAAGCCTGGCTGCTTTAGGTCATTTGTTATCATTTGTTTTGATATCTAATTTTAATAATTGGACACCCCTTTGAAAGGGCATGTAGATGCTCTGATTGATGGCAGACTGTTACCATATTATTTTGATGAAGGGAAACAACTGGAAATCTGTGTCAGGCTTTCTCAGAAGTGCTTGGATGTGTGAGATTTAATGTATTTAAGTGTGAGTGTATCAGAGGTCTTAAACTGGGACACGTTGCTCTGAATTGTGTAATAAGGAGTTACATTAGGGCTGGAGAGAAGTATACAGTCCAGTTCCAGATTATAGAGTATGTTCCTGTTGTGCTTTTAAGGTAATTGTGAAATATTATCCTGTTTAAGTGACAGTTTCACACTGGAGTCAGTAGCAAAGATTGAAGTTTCTTACTTACTGACCTAGGATCGTAGGGGACATTACATATTGGTGGCAGTTCAGTGGGATATTAACCGGACGTCACAACACTGGTGTTTTTTCTATACACATTTGCCATCACCCACCCTGATCCATCTTGTGTGTATTATTGTTGACCTGGAAGTTGCCAGAATATTGTACATTTACTTCCTTATGTCCATGTTCAGAGACTTTATCTCTGCACTGTCATTCTGCATGGCATTCTTCTGCATGCTGCACTCACTAAGAATGCAATGTTTTTGTCATGTAAGGTCCAACTGACTTACATCTCTAACTGGTCATTTCGTATCAGGTATTGGTTGAGGTATGATGTTCTGGCCAGGACAGTCACCATGCTGGAGCTACAGCTGCTACTCTATGTATGGTACTCCAAGGGGTGACTGGTGAGCTGCTACACCATGCTATGCATAGTATTCGAAGACATAACTACTGAACTGCAACATCATGCTATGCATGGTATTCACAGGGATCAGGAGTGATCTATAACACAATACTGCCATGGTACTCAAGGGGATCACTAGTGATTTATAACAGAGTACTGCATATGGTACTCAAAGGGATCACTAGTGAGCTGCTGCACCATGCTTTGCATGATACTCAAAGTGATTATTAGACAGCTGCTAAACACCATACTGTGGAGGTACTTAATGGCATCACTGCAAATCTACTACACCACACTTTGCATAGTACTTGAAGGGATCATTGGAAAGCTGCTACACCATTTGTGCTACTCAGAGGAGGCACTGGTGAGTTGTTACACCATTCTATAAATGATACTTGAAGGGATCACCAGACAACTGCTATACCATGCAGTAGTGGTAATCAGAGGGATCACTTGTCAGCTGATAAATTATGCTATACATTGTACTCAAAGGGATTAAACAATAGCTTCCTCACTATGCTCTACAGAATCATTGGAGAGCTGCTACACCATGCTGTGGTGATACTCAAAGGTGTCATTAATGAGCTGCTACACTATGGTGCGCATGGTACTTAGAGGGATCATTGGACAGCTGCTAGACTGTGCTGTTCCTAGTACTTGAATGGATACTTGCTGAGCTGCTGCACCTTGTTGGGTATGGTAGTTAAAGAGGTTACAGGAGAGCTGTTACAGGAGAGCTGTTACATCATGATGTTCATGGCATTTGAAGGAATCACTGGAGAACTATTGCACCATGATGTGCATGGCACTGCAAAGAATTACTGGAGATCTGCAACAGCATACTGTGCATAATACTTGGAGAGATCACTGCAGAGCTATTACAACATGTTGTGGAAGTATTCAAAGGGACTACTGCAGAGCTGCTGCACCATGCCTGGCATGTTACTTGGAGCATCACTGGAGAGCTACAGCACTATGTTGTGCATGTTACTTGGAGAGGTCACTGGGGAGCTATAATACCATACTGTGAATGTTACTTGGAGGGATCCAGTTACATAAGGACTTTTTCTTCTTCTCTCAGTTAACATATCTGCCTGCTATCTATCTAAACTGTCTACATCTATTACTTTCTCTACAGTTAGTACCTATGCTATTAAATGTATATGTGTTGTACTATGTCATGATGTTATTCTGAATTTTTTTAGGCATTGCTACATTCCTTGCAAATAACTTTATGCTAACCAAATTTCTCGAACATATTGGTACTGCATTCTCAAAATATTGTATTTATGCCTTGTATAAATTTGTATTGTATATTTCTCTCTGTTTTTGTACTAAGTATCTTACTACTTGAATTGTTGGGGTTTTCTTATTTTTAATTACTTTACTGTAACTTTTCTCCTCAGGTCTCCTCTGAAAAAGGAATCTCTGGGCCCAGTCGGACTAACCTGGTTAACAAATGTAAAAATAAATAATACATAAATAAATAACTGAAGAGCTACAATGCCACACTGTGCATGTTACTTGTAGAGATCACTGCAGAGTTACAACACCATGTTGTGCATGTTACTTGGAGGGATCACTGGAAAGCTGTAACACCATGCTGTGCATGTTACTTGGAGCAATCACTGGAGGACTATAACACCATGCTGTGCATGTTACTTGGAGGAATCACTGGAGGACTATAACACCATGCTGTGCATGTAACTTGGAGGGATCACTGGAGAGCTATAGCACCATGCTGTGCATGTAACTTGGAGGGATCACTGGAGAGCTACAATGCCATGCTGTGAATGTTACTTAGAGGGATCACTGGAGTGCTACAATACCATATTGTGTGTTGTACATTGAAGGATCATTGGAGAAGTGCTAGAGCATGCTGTACATTGTACTTGGAGGGATTACTGAGCTGCCACACCTTGCTGTCATGGTACTTTGAGGGTCACTGGAAAGCAGTTACACTATGCTTTATATGCTACTTGGAGGGATTACTGGAGATCTGCTGTACTATGATGATTATGATATTTGAAGGGTTCACCCACCAGTGAGGTCTTGGTTTTCCTGGTCCCAGATAAAGTGTCCTTTGACAGTGCTGTGTATCAGGAAAATGCCACTTTTGGTTGCCAGTAGTACCACACACACACACACACACACACACACACACACACACACACACACACACACATATATGCGCACACACATGCACACAAACGCACACACATGCACACACATGCACACACACACACACACACACACACACACACACACGCACACATGCACACACACGCACACACACGCACACACACACACACACACACACACACACACACACACACACACACACACACATGCATGCACACATGCACACATTCTCTGACAAAATGTATTTCACAGAGCATACAACCAAGGACTCCACTTTACAGAGCAATGGCCAAGACCTGGAGATGGCACTCTTTGTATGGCTGCCCACATCTGGCCATGTGCTATCTTCTCACAACTTGTGAATGGTAATAGGTACCATTATTTATTTATATAGCAGGCAAGTGGGTGTCATCTTTGGAACACACAGTGACAATTTCAATTAAACTTTCCTCTAAATAGACTGATATACTTCCATGGGGTATTGCTATATGTGCAATCCAAAAAAAGAACTCGCACGACAGGCAAGTGCACGGCCAAAATAGATAACTCAAAGTCAAAAAGACAGCCAGCACCCAGAATGAAAGTATCCATTAACCATTTATTCATGTGTTCTGACCCAAACAAACAGACCAGTAGCCATGGAATAATTGGCTAATAAGAAAATAAGTGAAGATAATTACCTATTTAAAGGTATCAAACCAGAAAAATAAAACTGAACCTGAAAGTCAAAACATTTTACATAAACATAATGAGAACAGAAAACTAAATCATATCTAGATATCTTGATATATTACACTGTAAAAACATGCTAACCTGATTAAACAACTTGTGAATATATATCATTTTATAAGTGATCATTAAGACCCGGGTTAAATAACCTCCCCAAGTCTAATAATCCAAGCCTTTTCTTTGCTGTTAAGCATATTGTGCCATCCACATTTATTAATATTGTCACCACTAATGGCATCAATGATTTGCAACTGAAACTTTGCACTGGTATGAGACAATACATGTTTATATAAAGCACTAGATGGATGTTTGTTCCTAATGCCACTAAGATGTTCTGACATCCTGATTCTCAGCGGTCTTGAGGTCTGCCCAATATAAAAGGCAGAACAGGAACAGGTGGCAAGATATATGACCCAATTGGTTCCACAATTCCCAAAATATCTAATCTCAAAAGTTTTTGTTGTATTCCTGCTGGAGAATTCTTTAGATTTCCTCATATAAATACAAAATGAACAATGACCACAGGGAAAGGAACCCCTTAGTTGGTCACCAGAAAGTGTGAGTTGTATACCACCCATATTCCTTTGCCTTCCCTTTTTATGTAGATTCAGATATGATCCCAAGGTACGACCTCTCCTATATGAAAATTGGCAATCCGATGCAAGAATATTAGCTAAGGCTGGATTAGCTAGTAAGATATTCCAATTACTTTTAATGACATTTTTAATAACATTAATATTCCTACCAAATGTGGTCACAAATTTAATGGGCACCACCTCTGTATTGTTTTTTTTCTTTGTACCTAAGCAGCTCATTTCTATTGAATTGTTCTGCCCAATTATATGCTGACATAATATGACCCAATTTATAACCTCTGGCCTTAAATCTGTTCTTTAAGTCATGCTGATAGTGTTCGTAAATTGTATAAAGAAAACAAGCCAGCACCATGAGTGGATCAAAATGTAGTTTAATGCACTGAAACTAGACCGGTTTCAGCTATTTAGCTTTCCTCAGTAGTTAGTTACAATCATAAAATGAAGTGCTCCATATATACCTTTCAAGGAAGGAATGACATCACTTCCTGTAAAGAAAAAATTGTTAAAGTGAAAAATCATTAGTTGCCAAATATGCAATAGCAAAAAGCCTTGTCCACCATAATATATGCCAAAAACTGGAAATAGTCATAATACATTATAAGCAATAACCAGAATACATCCTGAGTATTAAGATGAAATTGCTATACAGAGTAAAGAAGATAGAAATGATGGAATAACACAATTGACATTAATTCACATTTTGTCATAAAATTCTAGTAAGAAAAACACACCAGGTTAAACTATCCATCATTAATGTATAATATTAATAAAGAAATATAAGAACATTAAATCACATTTTATCATTGAGTCCTGGGGAGAAAAGCCCACCAAGTTTGACTATCCATCTTTTCTCTTTATTATTTAAAATGTGATGCCATCCTGTTTTGAAAGCCCGATTTCCAATGATATGATCAATAATGCAGAATGAGAATTTGGCCGTAGGGTGCTTGATGGTGTGTCTGTATAGTGCATTTGTAATTCTGCAATTTCTGATATCCCCTAAATGTTCTGATATCCTAATACGAAATTGTCTTGATGTCTGACCAACATAAAAAGCCTGGCAGGTACAGGTGGCTAGATAGATAATCCAGTCTGAACTACAGTTTCCAAAAAATCTTATGTCATATAGGTGACCAGTATTTTTACTCGTGAAACTTTTGGTTTTAAAGATATAACCACAGAAATTGCAATGACCACAGGGGTATGTACCCACTAGTTTGTCCCCTGTTAATGTTGTCTGAATAGAGGAGTCATCCCCGATGCCACTCTTTTTGTAATGTGAAAAATGGGAACCAAGTGTCTTGCCCTTCCTGTATGAAAAGTAACAACGTTCACCTAAGTACCCTTCCAAAAGAGGGTGAGATTTCAATATGTTCCAATGTGTGTTGATAATATTAATAAGATTGTGACTGTTTCTAGCATATGTAGTAACAAATCTACATGTATCCGAGTTCTTAGGTGTTACAAAATCAGGATCCACTAGTAATACTTTTGGTGAGGAGTCCTCCACAACAGACAATGAATCTACCAGCACTGGTGCATCACCACATATTAAAAGAGGAAGAACTATGGTTGGCCTGGGAAACACAGGGGAGGCAGAAAGCATAGGGGTAAAAAGTCTAGAGGAGCTGTTCATGTCAGTGGTGAAATAGTTCAATCTTGTACTAATGTGTTAAACATTTCAAAGTATATTTTATCATCTGAAGAATATTCATTACTAAATAAAGGTCTGGGTTTTATTCCTGGTTTCTTTACTGATGAAAGCTCACTTGTATCTGACACTTTAGAGTTTTGTAGAAAAATTAATCTTAACCTATTTTTCAAACAACAGGGTAACTCTGATCTCTCTCAAAGATCAACAGATTTTAGATTTCACAAATCTACATTTAATCCCCCTATGGATAAACATGTTGCGGTGTTCCAGCAGGCTGTTATTAAGGATTTACATTTTCATTCCGATACTCTTGACAATATTAGACATAACCTATCTTACAAAGAACAACTTGCCCTCACTAGGCTTAAAAATAACAAAGACATAGTCATACTCTCTGCTGACAAAGGGGGTGCGGTCGTAGTCATGGATGCCGATTACTATCGGGATGAAGGAAATGGACAATTGTCCAACCATCATCACTATATGAAAATGAGTACGGATCCAACACCCGCTTTTCAATGTGAAATTAATGAATTTCTACAGGAAGCAGTAGAGGCCGGTATAATATCTGACAGAACTAAGGTACATCTTACGGTTAAAGATCCAGCCAAACAATATCTTTATTTGCTTCCTAAAATTCATAAATCCATCAACAAACCACCTGGTAGACCGATTGTATCAGGTATTGGATCTCTTACAGAACCTCTATCAGTGTTTCTGACTGAAAAACTTAAACCATTGTTATCATGTGTCAGAGCCAGAATTCAGGACACCACGGAATTCTTACAGATTGTCTCAGAATCTCAACTGGAACCTGACTGGCTACTATGCACTTTGGATGTTAAATCACTATATACTAGCATACCACATTGGGCAGGTTTGATGGCTCTAGAATTTTGGCTGAACAAAGCCAATATTTATCCCCCTGGACTGAACACGCTATTTGTATGTATGGCGGAACACATTTTGACCAAGAATGTGTTTTATTTTCAGCAAAATTGTTATTGGCAAATACAAGGCACAGCCATGGGGGCTTCATTTGCACCCATTTATGCAGATCTTTATATGGGCTATATAGAGGAGCACATCATTTATGATGAGTTGCACAATGTGCATCTACCTGAAATAGACATCTGGAGGAGATATTTGGATGACTGTTGGCTAGTGTGGAAAGGTGGCTCGGATTACCTTCAAGAATTCATGGAACACCTAAATGGAAATATATGGGGGACCGAATTTACTGTGGAATACGATTTGAATGAAATTCATTTTTTAGATGTCCACTTACAACGACAATCCGACCACACATTGAAAACATCTGTATATCGCAAATTTCCACAATATAATACATTATTACATGCCAACAGTCTCCATCCTAAACACATTATCAAGAACATTCCGAAATCCCAGTTTTTGAGGATAAAAAGAATATGTTCATCAGAACAAGATTTGAATAAACATCATGAAGACTTAGCCAACAGATTTCTGTCTAGAGGTTATCATTGGAACACCATCAGTTCTGCTGCGCAATGGAGTAACAATAAACCGAGGGATTCCTTGTTAGTATATTAAAAACATGTAACACCTAAGAACTCGGATACATGTAGATTTGTTACTACATATGGTAGAAACAGTCACAATCTTATTAATATTATCAACACACATTGGAACATATTGAAATCTCACCCTCTTTTGGAAGGGTACTTAGGTGAACGTTGTTACTTTTCATACAGGAAGGGCAAGACACTTGGTTCCCATTTTTCACATTACAAAAAGAGTGGCATCGGGGATGACTCCTCCATTCAGACAACATTAACAGGGGACAAACTAGTGGGTACATACCCCTGTGGTCATTGCAGTTTCTGTGGTTATATCTTTAAAACCAAAAGTTTCACGAGTAAAAATACTGGTCACCTATATGACATAAGATTTTTTGGAAACTGTAGTTCAGGCTGGATTATCTATCTAGCCACCTGTACCTGCCAGGCTTTTTATGTTGGTCAGACCATCAAGACAATTTCGTATTAGGATATCAGAACATTTAGGGGATATCAGAAATTGCAGAATTACAAATGCACTATACAGACACACCATCAAGCACCCTACGGCCTAATTCACATTCTGCATTATTGATCATATCATTGGAAATCGGGCTTTCAAAACAGAATGGCATCACATTTTAAATAATAAAGAGAAAAGATGGATAGTCAAACTTGGTGGGCTTTTCTCCCCAGGACTCAATGATAAAATGTGATTTAATGTTCTTATATTTCTTTATTAATATTATACATTAATGATGGATAGTTTAACCTGGTGTGTTTTTCTTACTAGAATTTTATGACAAAATGTGAATTAATGTCAATTGTGTTATTCCATCATTTCTATCTTCTTTACTCTGTATAGCAATTTCATCTTAATACTCAGGATGTATTCTGGTTATTGCTTATAATGTATTATGACTATTTCCAGTTTTTGGCATATATTATGGTGGACAAGGCTTTTTGCTATTGCATATTTGGCAACTAATGATTTTTCACTTTAACAATTTTTTCTTTACAGGAAGTGATGTCATTCCTTCCTTGAAAGGTATATATGGAGCACTTCATTTTATGATTGTAACTAACTACTGAGGAAAGCTAAATAGCTGAAACCGGTCTAGTTTCAGTGCATTAAACTACATTTTGATCCACTCATGGTGCTGGCTTGTTTTCTTTATATTGGTTACACAAGCTTGGTTGCCGAGCACCAGCCGTACTTGCTAGCTTCTTGTCTCTTGAAGTGTTCGTAACTTGCCTGATTTGAGCATATCCTTTTAATTCTCAAAAATTGAGACTTGGGAATGTTTCTTATGATATGTTTTGGGTGTAAATTATTGGCATCCAACAGGATATTATATTGTGGGTATTTTCTGAAAATGTTTGTGTCAAGTGTATGATCAATATTTCTAGTGATAAAGACATCCAAGTATTGAATTTCACTATATTGCATATTGAAAGTGAATTCAAGACCTCACTTGTTGTCATTTAGGTATTGAATGAACTCCAATAGATATTCCTGATCAGGCCTCCAAACAAGCCAGCAATCATCAAGGTACCTGCACCAGATGTCCAGATCCTCTATGTAGATATTATGGGCCTTATCATAGATAAGCTGTTCCTCCAAGAACCCCATAAATAGGTTGGCATATATTGGTGCAAATGATGCCCCCATTGCTGTACCTTGGACTTGCCAATAACAATCCTGATGAAAATCGAAAACATTCTTGGTTAGTACCTGTTCCACCATACAAAGTATCAGAGTATTAAAACCCGGTGGATAAAGATTACCCTTGGCCAACCAATATTCAACGGCCTATAATCCGGTCCAATGTGGAATATTCATATATAAAGATTTAACATCAAGGGTGAACATCCGCCAGCCGGGCTCAAGTTGGGAGTCTGCCACAATTTGTAGAGATTCAGTTGTGTCTTTCAACCTGGATCTAACTAAACTCAAAAGAGGATGTAGATGTAGAGTCAAGAATTCCAAAAGTGGTTCCGTTAAAGAGCCCCTGCCTGAAACAATAGGTCTACTAGGTGGTTTAGTTAGATTTTTATGAATTTTGGGCAATAAATAAAAAGTTTGTCTATGTGGATCCGTTACTGTTAGCTGTTTCTGGGTGTTTTTATCAATAATTCCCTCTTCAACAGCTAAGTCCAAAAATTCATCTATCTCCTGTTTAAACCTGTTGGTGGGGTCTAAGGGCATAGGCATATAATGCTTATTATTCCGTAACTGTGTTTGTGCATCAGAAACATATTGTTCCGTATCCATTACCACCACAGCACCCCCTTATCTACTGCGGTAATAGCAATACTGGGATTATCCCTCAAATCCTTTACTGCCCGGAATTCTGAATCCGATAGATTGTTACCTAGTATGAATGATTCCTCTTGTTTAAAGTGTAGGTCCCTGATAACTTTGTCTTGAAAAATGGTGACATGTTTGTCCATTGGTGGCTGGAAAGTGGATTTTCAAAAACAAAAATCAATAGATCTTTGAGAATTATCTTTATCCCCAAAAAACAATTTCAAGTTAAGCAGATGACAAAATGACAACACATCCTGTACAAAATTATATTCATTAACAAAAAAAGACGGGAACAAAAGATAACCCTTTGTCAAGTACCTTTAATTGTGTTTCAGCCAATGACACAGAGGAAATATTATTCACATTTTGGTAAGCATTTATTTCTGTATCAGTACATCCAGTAGTGTTTCCAAATTCTTGACTGTATCTTACAGTCATTCTTTCTGATGAAGTCTCAAAAATAAAGGATAAAAGCATTAAAAACACCTTGTCTGTGGTTCTTTGCCTCTACCAGCCTGAGTTTTTTATTTTGTGTTTTTCTAGTTGATATATATATATATATATATATACACACACACACACACACACACACACACACACACACACACACACACACACACACACACATACACACACACACACACACACACACAAGGCATACACTTATTTGAATGCATTACCGTAGGGTCTTTTTATTTATTTATGTATATGTGCCTGTGTAAGTTTTGAAAAACTGTAACATTTTAAATAGTAATGCATATTTGTTGATTTACATACAGGAAATACAAAAGTATTACGAGGTAACCTATAACATTACATGTGCAACATTAAACCACCAATCATGGGACATGTATAAAGCCAAGCAGCCAATTACTGGGTAACAAGCGGTGTCTGATTAAACATCATGTATAGCATTAATTAGTTAAACATTAATAAGTTAACCATTAAGCTATGAGAGAGCGGAAATGCCTGAAAGAGAAAGTTTTTATGGTGAATGGGATAAATGGATCATGTGTAACCATGTAAAATGATAACAGCCAAACAATGGGAAGTGATCAATGGTTGAACCTGTAAAAATCTAAGTGGCCTAACACCATGCAACGAGGACCATCCAACTGCTGAATGTGTGCCGAACTCCATGGCCAATCAACAAGTCTCAAAGAGTATCCAGTTGCTGAACAAGCACAAAAGAACCTCAGCCAATTGTTAAGCTACTAGAGGCTTCCTTTTTAATTTCTCCAAGTCTTTTGGGTTTCTAATACCATGACAGTAATGGACCCCATTCCTTAGTCAAAGTACGATTAAAGTTCATGAAATTAGTATTGTTTCAATCTTTGATGTCAGCCAAAAGTGCTCATTGGAGCACCCGCAATGTGCCCAGTAATGACTCCTTCTGCAATTCTTACAGAGTTACATGGATTGGTAACCTATCTAAATCCGACTGTAGAGTCTTGTTTATAAGACCCATTGCTCCTACTACTATTGGAATTGTCTGGGTGTCTTTCCTCCACATTGCTTTCATTTCTGCCTCCAGATCCTGATATTTTATGACTTTGTGTCTCTCTGTACACAAGACAATGTAGTCACTGGGTGTGGTGATTTCAATGATCAATGCTACTCTTGTCTTCTTTTCTTGAACCACTATATCCTGAACTGTTGGTAATGGTTGGTCCCATGTGATATAATCTTTATCATTTTCTATGATGCTTTGTGGCTCATGTTTCCAGTGTTTTTCAGCCACGTCAATACCATAATGTTTGCATAATCCCCAGTGCAACAATCTTGCCGCATTATTATGCCTTTCAGTATACAGTCCTTCTGCCATTAGTATGTCGCAACCTGCAGCAAGATGTGCAACTGTTTCCAATTCAGTTTTACAAAACCTACATTTGTCTGTTTCTCCCACATGTTCAATGGACTTTGTAAACCAACTTGTGCATAGTCCACTATCTTGGGCTGCCAATATTAACCTTGCATCTTCTGGTTTGAATTCGCTTGTCCTTAACCATTCCTGCACTCGTTCCTAATCAACACAAGGTTCTTCCAGAAGTTTTCTATACTTGCAACTATATTTATGCTTTTTCCACATTTCTTGGCATCTCAATTGATCCTTCACCTTATATTCTTTCCTTTGTTTTTTGGCACATACAGTTGCTGCCTGATTTTTATCCACTTCTGGTTTGATTTCCATTCCTGCTTGACGCTGATATGCCTCTGGTAAATTAAGCAGAGAAGTCATCTTAGATTTATTCTCCTCATGTTTCAAAACTTTCGCTATGTTTGGGTCTTGTGAGGTCAGCAGATAGTCTGGAGTCCCACAATTGCAGATCTATACATATAATCATTTTCAAGGATGCCCATCTCTCCATCAGAATGGAGAATATATAATTTTGGTATGCACTGATTTTTATAAATCATTTGGTGAGCATGAAGCATCCTTCTTGTTTTCCTATCTAATCTATCCAACTCATTTTGGGGCCAGTCAATCACTCCAAAACTGTAAGTTAGGACAAGAAGAGCAAATTGGTTTATAGTTTGAATTTTGTTCCTAGATGTCGCTGCTGTTTTCAGGATTAATTTAAGTCTTCTGAAAATTTCCTTACTAAGTTTTATTTGCATTTGTTCATGTTTTATTGTTGATCCTTCATCACTTCCCAAGTATTTATACACTCCCCCTTGCTCAAGTTCTTTTATATCACATTCTTGTCCCAAACTGACGTTTTCCTGATGTTGCAGTTTTCCTGCTTTAAAGGTTGCTTTTGCACATTTATCAAGACCAAATGACATTCTTATATCATCTGAAAAAGTTTTAACAACTTGCAGTTATGCTTTCAGTTCCTCATCTGATGAGCTATACAGTTTCAAATCATCGACAAAGAGAAGATGAGAAGTCTTTAGTCACCCTGAAATATCCCCCTTTGAATTTCTATCCCTGGGATAATAATTTGTCCTTTATCATGGCTTAATTGCAAAGTTGTCTGCCACTGTTTCATGGTCACTATAATGTAGTCGATCAGTGTAGGGTGTATCTTATACATTTTTAAGCATTCTTTTATCCATGAATGTGGGATACTACCCAATGCTTTTTTGTAGTCAATCCATACCATACTTAGATTCCTCCCCTTTTTACAGTTCTCCACTATGACTTTAGTTAACAACAAACAATCCTTTGTTCTATATGACTTTCTGTTATTGCCCTTTTGTTCTACTGCCATAAAATGGAGTTTTCTTTTAAATGACTATAAACTCTGTCAGCATCAGTTCTCATGTATAGTTTATATGTCATCAGAAGGCAAGTTATTGGTCTATAATTTTTAGGGTAGCTTGCAGGTTTACTCTTAAGTAGGAGCATTGTTTTTCCTGTTGTTGATCAGGTTGGTGTTTGTTCGGGGTGTGCATATAAGTAGTTCTTACTCATAGCTAAATCTTCATGCAAAGATGTTAATACTGTCAGCCAAAAATTAGGTACTGCATCTGGGTCTGGGGTTTTCCAATTAGAGGCTTTTCTTAACTTTATTTCAATCTCTCTGGCTGATACTTCATCCCATTTCATATTCTGTACCTTTGAACCTCTTATTCTTTCTTTAACTTCTTCTATCCATTTAGCATCTTTGTTATGTTCCACAGGATCTTCATAGATACTTCTCCAAAATGTATCTATTTCTTCTTTTTTGGTGATCTTTCAATTCCTTTTACTTTATTTCCCAATGCTCTATAAAACTGTTTTGGATCATCAATAAATTGCTTATTTTGTACTTTTCCTTTATATTTATTTTTGTATCGTCTAAGCAGGGGCGGCTCATGCTATAGGACTGCAGGACTGCAGCCACCCCCCCCCCCAGCTGTGGAAACAAAACAAAATAAAAAAATGGAAAGAAAATAAAAAAAGGAAAGAAAACAAATAAAAAACTTTTTCTCGAGTCTCAGAATGACTCAGCATGCATGATTTACATACAGAACTCGCACATGCGAGTTTCACAGATTGGGAACTAGGAGGAAAGGCCATCTCTGCCCTGCAACCCAAAAGTCTATGCAGTGACAACTGCACAGAATGGAAGGCATCTGGACTGCAATGTCCACAGGCTGGAGCCTGCTCTCACGGGGAAACTGTTACCATGCGCAGGACTGGAGGAGCCAGAGAACTGAAACAAAAGGTGTGTGGACTGGAGCCCTTCTCTTGGTATAGGTAGGGAACAGTGTGTGTGTGTGTGTGTGTGTGTGTGTGTGTGTGTGTGTGTGTGTGTGTGCAACTCCCCAAGTGCTATATGCTGGTGGGTAGAGAACAGGATTGAACCCTGTACCTTGGGCCCCGGTGGCAAGAGCCTGAAGTTGCTACCCACCACCATTTACAAATAAATTGCAGACTTTTTCCCCTCATACTTGTTCTGTTCCTCATAAAATCTGTGGTTTCTGTATGTATCCTTGCAAAGTCAGTAGTGCATTGGTGTCTTCTGTGTGGATTCTGCATGCCCTCCCTGTGTTTGTGTGGGTTTCCTCTGGTGTCTTCCCATATTACAAAGACATGTGTCTGTCTGGAGTGTTTCTCCCTGGGCCTCCACTGAAAATTGGCTTTTGTTCAAAGTCAAACTTTCCTGGTTAACAAATGTTAAATAAAAATGACAAGCATTTGAATTTCAGACTTCATATTCTTCAGAAAGTACATGGTAACACAAAAGCTTGTATTCTAGCAATTTCCTAAGTTTATAATATGGATATTTGAAAATTGTCCCTATTTGTGTGACTGTATTCCCCCATTATTGGCTTTGTCCAGGTTTTTTTGTGCTAAGGTTGAGAGCTATGGTAAGAACTGTATTTACTGAATATGTTTTTGGGCTGTATTCCCCTATTACTGGCTTTGTCTAGGTGTTTTTGCTAAGAGGTAGTGAGCTATGGTGAGAACTGAATTCACTGAATATGTTTGGGGGCTGCATTCTCCCATTATTGGCTTTGTTCAGGTGTTTTGTGCTAAGAGGTTGACAGCTATTATGAGAACTGAATTCACTAAATATGTTTGGGGGCTGTATTCCCCATTATTGGCTTTGTTCAGGTGTTTTGTGCTTAGAGGTTGACAGCTATGGTGAGAACTGAATTCACTAAATGGTAGCCATTTAAGTTTCAGTCTTCCTCTGTTTCACAAAACATCTGATCTGGCATAGTGCTATGTTGCTCTGCCTGATTTGCACAGGGTCCTGGGATCAAGGCTTGGCAGTGAAATGTATGGTGGTAACACAGCATTTTATTCTAGCAACTTTCCAACATTATACAAGCAATGTTTAAAATGTGTCCCTGTTTTTTGGGATTTTGTCCCCCCCCCCCAATAAATGCTGGCTTTTTGCAGATTTCTTGTGCTGCAAAGTTCAGAGATACAGCTGAGTGATTAGATTTTACAAGGAGCTGAGAGCTGCAGGGGAGCAAAAGTTTAGTGCTGCTTATACTGAGTTGGCTTATATTGTTAATAGCACAACAGGGAATGTACTTGCTTTTGATGCAGAAGACTGTGGGTTCTACTCTCACAGTAGATAGATGCATTGCTGATACCGTACTGTGTTGCAAAGGGGGTGGATGCTGCACTCCTTTTTGGTGAAGATATCTAGCAACTATGAACCTGTTATCAGTTTGCCATCCATTCCCTATTGCAGTATTACTAGCTTACCATTTTTAGTGCAAGATAGGCAATTATTCCTCAAGGGCAACAGGCACTTTGTAGATGAAACAATGAAATATAAAGTTGTTTGCTAGCAGCAACCTCTTCATTAGTTACAGAGCTCTTTAATGTGGAATTGTTTAGATGACTTTTACTTCTTCAGAGATTGTGCATATGTACTGATACTGGTGGACTATATAAGTTTGAGTAGACTTTTATGATGGAAATGTTCT
Source organism: Protopterus annectens (assembly GCF_019279795.1). Lineage (NCBI taxonomy): Eukaryota > Metazoa > Chordata > Ceratodontiformes > Protopteridae > Protopterus > Protopterus annectens. The sequence continues at coordinate 295,635,844 of NC_056729.1, forward strand.
GAATTGGGCAGTTTTTTCATTATTGATGCATGCATTTTGTTTCATTGTTTACTGGAAAATTTTCAAAACAATACATTTAAAACGCCCTCTGTATTGTACAAGGAATATCATTTAATACAATTAGGAAGGTGTATGAACGAGCATGTGTATGTTTCGTGTGCAAGGGGCCTATGATTTGAAAACAGCCCAGATCCAAAGTTAATCTTTATCTGCCACTGGCAAAATGTATTTTCTTTGAATGTGGGTTTCAATGCTGTTTCAATGAATGTGAGTTTCAAGGGCAGAGAAGTTTCAATGCTAAGTCTGTTTTCATTGTGAGACTGCATTGCTTTTTTAGCAGATATCTATTAGTTTTTGCACTGTAGAATGCAAAATAAAACTTTCAAATTAAGTCCAAATAATAGCAGAAGTAAAGCAGTATGCACATTAGTGTTTATGGTAAATGGGGTGAAATAGCCAAGTAATGGTTCGTTGGAATGGCTGCAGGGGGAGAGGCTCTATTCAACCATGATTTTGTGAGGGGGGAAGGGCAGAAAACTCAAAGACAGCCCCGTCTGAACTATACCTCTCAACTGTCCAGATTTTTGCAGAATGAATAGATTTTTGCTTCTTATTTTTGGTTTGTTCCTCATAAAATTTGTGGTTTTCTGGCAAATCATTTAGGAATGAAGTCACTAAATAATGACAGACACTGAGTTTCAGACTTCATAACCTTCAGAAAAATGCATGCTAAAGCAAGACCTGTTATTCTATCAACTGTCTCAGTTTATACAAGGGAAATTGTTAGTACTGTTTATATGTTCCCCCAATATATCTGGCCTTGTCCAGATTTCCTGCATTAACAGGTTGAGAGGTACATGCAAATAAATTGCTTTATAGAATTAGGCAATATCCAAACCACTCAACAGCCCCTGATTTTGGCTCAAACTGTTGCTCTTCCCCTAATAATCTTTCTGCAAATGACAATTTTGGAAGAAAACATGGAGGGTTTAAAATTAATAAATAACTGTAATAATCAGAGTTATAGATTACTTTTTTTTCAGAAATGCATGTATAGTCTTTTATTTTGTTCATAGGTTAGTACGAGCTATTGTAAGTCTAGCCAATTATTCCTTGTGAGCCTCAAACCCTACACCTTGTGTTTGTAAGGCAAACACCTTAACCATTAGGCCACCATCAAGTTAGCAGTACAAATATTAAAAAGTGTGGCTATTTTATATTTTTGTATCACATTATTGGTTCATTTTTCATACAATTGTGTTTTTTTGGCAAATTAGTTGCAAATCATTAAAGACCGAAGTTAGAAAATAATGACAGACATTTCAGTTTCAGATTTCATACCCTTCAGAAAATTCATACTAATGCAAGACCTACTATTCTATTATCTAAGTTTATAAGTGAAATATTAAAAAATTGTCCTTATTTTTGGGCCTTTGCCCCACTTCTATGTATGGCTTTGTCCAGATTTCTTGCTCTGAGGTTGAGAGGTATGACAAATGTGTCAGGGCCATCACAGTCAGCCAGAGACATTTCAAATTGTGACATACTTGTTGCACCCCACTCCCCCATGTAGTGACTCTGGATGTGTCCAAGCAAGGCAAGAAGCAGTTATGCAGTATAAATGTGCAGAGTATCCCCCATCCAAGGTAGACACAAGTACTACAGTGGCTTTTCATCTGTCCTTGATTTTACAGAATTTTCTGGTTTCTGTCATATTTTCTACTGTTGATGTATGCTCATTATTATTCAAAAAGTGCCTGTTGCTCTGTGTTTAAATAGCAATGCTTTCATGATCATCAGGTACGCTTGTCTGAGATTGTAAGATGCAAGTTTAATAAGTGAACTGTCACAAAATTGCCAACATTGAAAGCCTTTCTGTTGTTGCCATGCAGAGAATACCTATATAACTAGATAATATAATAATTATATAACTAGATAATGTATAAACCTTGGGTACTGAAATGCATATGACAGTATTTGTAATAAAGGACAGGATTACAATATTTTAAGAAGCTTGTTAAATTTGTTGGAGTTGGAGACTTGCAGTCATCTTTGCAGGCTTTACCTGCAAACTAAACAGAATGTCAATCTATCGTGTGTGGTCCATAACCTGTGCAGTATTCCTTTAAGCAATGTATGTTGAGCTTGTTTCTTGTTTGTTTTTCATTTTTTACTTTAATCATGTTTTCTCCATGAAACAAGTAGATAGTTGTCAGGCAGCAGGTCTTTTTTGGATAAGAAACATTTTTACAAGTGGGGGTATCACAGAGATTGCTACTTCCAGCATGTTACTTGGTACTTTAATAAAGCTGACTATAAATTGTAACTAGAATTGCAGTGCAAGGAGAAGTGGTTTGAGTTGAGTGCTGCTTGTTTTTCTTATACTTGATTTTGACTGGCAACTCAGTAATGTATTTAAAAAGTAATTTATTTTTTCATGCCTCACAACCTTTTTGTTTCCATCTAGATATTAAGTAAGCTGTCATGCAGCCAATGCACTTGAAATATATATATTTTTCTTCTGCACTTCATTTTGTCTTGATTGGACTCTCATAATGATGGTTTGGCACCCAGGGCAGCATATTTAATTAAAGTTACAGTTTTTGTGGTTTTGAGTATAGCACCTCTCCTTTCTAGTTGGCCACACCCATTCTCAATTGACCCCACCCATTCAGCTGTCTCCTGCAGCCCCCTTTGATTTGAAGTCACCAGCCACCACTGCTTCTAAGTCTTTCTGCCTGTGCTGAAATTTTTAGTTTGATATTTGCAATAGTGCATGATAGATCCTGGTCTGTTCTAATAGTGTGCATTGCTTTTGTCACATATATTTTTCTTAGTATTTTTGTTGATCTATTCCCTCTTTTATAATCTTCTAACAGTGACACTTCTTGTCTTAACTGCTTTATAGTTTTCTCTATTCAATATTTCCATGATGGTATTCAATTTCTCCCCTTCCTTTCCCACATTATCCTGTGTTTTTGTGGTAGAACTTTATTAGTTATTAATTTAGCTGCACAGTAATATATCCTGTTTATGTCTGTTATATCACATGGGTTTCTATGAACAGTCCTAATTACTGTGTTCATTTGTTTTATCAAACCTCTGACTTTTTGGGTTTTATTAACCTTCTGGAGTCTATTTCTTTCATTAATCTTGATATATCTATGTCTATTAAGTCAAGTAACTCTTCTCTTAGCTCATTTTCTTCCAAACTAAGGGCACATTTCTTGTTTTCCAATTCCTGTGGGCATTCCATGGAAGGTTCTATAGCATCTTCCTGTGACACAGTCTCATCAATTTCAACCTGTGTCATCCATTGGTCTATCATATGGGGACTCTCTGGCCTATCACTCCTCAACATTGACTGCAACAGAGTTTCCAGATTCCTGTTCCTTCCCTTGCTATCTAGATTCAAGTAAATGTTTAAAATGGTTCCTGTGGAAGGCTTCACATTATCTTCATATGGCACCTGACCAATTACTTCCTGTTCCACTGATTCCACCTTAATCTGGATATCCATTACTCTATCCTGTTGTGGTGCTTTCTGAATTAAATTTTCTACACTGAATCCTTCACTTTGCAGGTACTCCATGACCTCAGTTTCTGTTTCTTTAACTTCTCCATTACTAATATCCTTTTCTATTTTTCCTCTTTGTCTTCTTATTTGTTTGTATTGTAAAGTTGACCATGTCTGGATTCCTTTGCCTGTATTTCTCTTCAAATATATTTGGTGCTGCTCTTTTTGTATTGGTTAGTTTTGCTTTCTCCTTTGAATAAATATTACACCATATTAAATCTCTTTTTCTTTCCCATGTCCAAATGTCTTCTTCTGATGTTTCCTGATCTTCCTGCTTCTCCCTGCTTTGAGGACTCACTCTATCCTGCTGTGATGTAACCTGTGCTAGGCCTTCTACACCAAATCCTTCACTTTGCAGGCACTCAATAACTTAAATTCTATTTTTTTAACTTCTGCTTTACTAATCTTCTTTTCTACCATGCATCTTTGTGATGTTATTTTTTTTTATTGTGAAATGTTCCATATCTGGATGCCTTTGCCTATATTTCTCTTTGAATATCTTTGGGGCTGCCTTCTTCACATTGATTAATTTGGCTTTCTCCTTTGCATAAATATTGCACCATATCAAATCTCTTTTTCTTTCCCATGTCCATATTTCTTTTTTATACTTTTCAAATATCTCTTGGTTTTGTTGTTTATATTTTTGCACTTTCTCAGATGCTTCTTTTTCCAAACAGATCAAGATTTCTTGATATATATATATATACTGTTTTTCACAAATCTGTTGTATCAATGAACACAAATTTTTATTTGAAGCTTCCGACAGTTTTTCTTGCGGAAGTATTTTTCTTTCCTCTAATTTCTCTCTTAATCATTTTGTATATCTTGTGTCTGGAAATTCTGGGCTTTTTGCATAATAGTAACAATACATAATTTCTTTCTTATCCTCAATAGCCCACTTTATCTTCTTTATGGCTCTTCTTTGGCCTATCAGTGTTTGTGTTTTTTTGTGGACTGCCACTTCCTTCTACAACAGAAAGTCCATCCTCCCCCTGGGCCTGGCCTGGCCCCATTGTAGGAATATTTCTGTATTTTGAGGTTTCTACACTGTCATCTTTTCCAGTCCTGTCACCACTGCGCCTACCAGGATTGGGCACTTTCTTATCCTGGGTCTTGTGCACCCAGCTAACTTTTTTAGTTTTTAACCTACATCTGTCCATGATATATGCTATATAAATACAGTCTATATATCAGTGTCACCTTGGTGAGATTTTGTAAAAACAGGGTCCACTTCATGAAGGTACTCACCAAGACTTGAGGATGAATTAAATTTCAGCACTACTATTATCCTTTGCTTGCTGAATTTTCATCTGCATTCAGACCCCAATAGGTTTCCATTTGTAGGCTTCTTGGTGGAGTGCGAGAGACAATAGTAGAAAGGTACTGCGTGGCCAATCACTTTCACCACTTACTACTATACACACCATTTCTCCCTGGTTCACTCCCTTTCTCTCTCATCCACACTCACTATCTCACACCTTTTGTATTGCTTTAATTTTATACTCCTTCCCTCAGACCTTTCTGTGAATCTTTTTCACAACGCCTCTCGCTTGCACCCACACTTACTCTCAGAAGTCACCTTTTCCTTGTTTTTTTCTCTCTGTTCCTTATGCTCTCCCATTGGACCACCCTTTTTCATGGGCTTTTTACTCAGCGGACACTGGATCCACTAGACCTAGCCCAGAATTGGCCCTGAGTGCCCCTCCTTTACTCTTATTAAGCACCATCCCCATTGGTCTCTTCCACTGCAGTGCCAAACATCCATTGGCCACTTGACACCTTCCTACTATTGGCTCTGGCATTCCACTAAGAAGTCCACTATTGGAAGTCTGTAGTAGCTTAACAATTGGCTGAGGTTCTTTTGTGCTTGTTCAGCAATTGGATACTCCTTGAGGCTCATTGACTGGCCATGGAGTTCAGCACACGTTTAGCAGTTGGATGGTCCATGTTGCACGGAGATAGGACATTTAGATTTTTACAGGTTCATCCACTGGACACCTCCCATTATGGTTGCCACCTTTTCAAATGCCCAAAGTGGGACATTTTTGGTGCACACCAGATTTTGCCGGCAGAATCATACCCACGCCCAGTACGAAGGACAGAACTTCACTTGTTTGCCTAAACAAAAGCTTATTCTTGCAGAATTTTAGTTGCTTATTCTGTTTCTTATAACATTTAGGTGTTTCAGATATAGAATAACTGTTTTATGCAACTCTTGCATAAAATATAGGAAATAATTTTGTCCTAAAATCTTAGGACATTTGCCATTTTTACAATTTCTTTGCAGGACACAACTGCCCAAAGAGGGACTGTCCCTTGCAAAGTGGGACAAGTGGTAACCCTACCTCCCATGGTTTGGCTGTTATCATTTTACATGGTTACACATGATCTATTTATGGATTAGCTTCCTATATCCCAGTCGCCATAAACACTTTATCTTTCAGGCATTTCCACCCCTGTCATAGCTTAATGGTTAACTCATTAATGTTTAACTAATTAATTTTATACGTGATGTTTAATTTAACACCACTTGTTACCCAGTAATTGGCTACTTGGCTTTATACATGTCCTACGATTGGTGGTTTAATGTTGCACATGTTTTGCTATTGGCTACCTCATAATACCATTGTATTTCCTGTGTCTAAATCAACAAATATGTATTACTATTTAAAACATTAGTTTTTCAAAACTTACATTCATTCTTTCTGATGGAGTCTGGTAAATAAAGTACAAAAGTGCTAAAAACGCATTCGCCGTGGATCTTTGCCTCTGCCACCCCAAGTTCTTTATTTTATGTTTTTCTAGTTCTCAAGTTTGTTAGCTCTTGGTGCTTAGTGCAATGTGTGTGTTTGTGTGTGTGTGTGTGTGTGTGTGTGTGTGTGTGTGTGTGTGTGTGTGTGTGTGTGTGTGTGTGTCTGTGTGTATATATATATATATATATATATATATATATATATATATATATTGTTTTCTTAAATAAGAGATAGACATCTGACATTTGCTAGGGTTGTATATGGAGGAAAACTAATGTCTGCTGCTCTTTACTTGTTATTCTAGATTTGCAGGACTAATGTGATTTATGTGAAGTAACTTGGAATACTTAAATGTCTGTCTGTTGTTTGCATGGAACGTAGCTGAAATGCATTACACAGTCATAATTTTTATTACAATTCAACATCTGAAGTATACACAGAAGTGGTTACAACTGCTTGGTAGGCTCTCTTGTTGTTTGTTCAGTTTAAACAGTCACTAAACTGGCTTTTCAGAACAAGTATACATTTTTGTAACATAAGATGGAGTATTTTCCTGTGATTATCAGGTGTTTATATGAAACAAATTTAATGTGACTATTATTATTATTATTACTATTAATATTATTATCATTATTATTATTATTATTTATTACCAAAATAAGCCCAGTCTTCTTTCCCCAAAATGTAGAAATCTACTTCTTACAATGTGGAACAACTGGCTACAATGTGAATCACTCGCTATCAGCTTCACCTAGGAAAATGTTTAATGGCTACAGTGTGAGTCACTTACTATCAGCTTCACCTAGGAAATATACAGTGTGTTTGGGAACTGCTTCATCCTACATACAAAAAGTTTTTTTGATGATATAATATGATTTACTATTGTTTACAACTGGATATCTGTAAAACAAATTCTTAACAATGTGACAGCTCCTTTCAATGAGCAACTGCACTGAAGATACACTTTTTAAGGCTCAACTTCTTTGTTTAAGAATTTTAGACAAAGGAAAAATACCAGTGGGGCAAAGTACCTAAACTGGTGGCAATTTTTAAATGCTCTTTCAATTATTTAATTACTTTCATTCACCTAAAAAGTTAATTGAACAGGTTTTCCATCAACATGCATTTCCCTGAACAATAAAAAGTATGTATTGCTAATGTCTGACATTACTGACAAAATATCTGTAATCCTCAATGCTTTGCCAGAAAATAAAACATTTTTTTGTGGTAGAAGGTAAAAATATGAAGAAAAACATGGGCAGTTGATTGTTTACATTCCATTTTTGATGATGTATTAAAAAAGTTGCCAAATGCTGTAACCAATCAGATCTTGTTTTTGCAAGAAGGAGACCTGAATGATTGCAGCTTTTGGATGATATCCATTCCATTCATTCTTGCCATTTTAGAGGTAGGAAAACGTGGAGGAAAAATGTTGCAACCAATCAGGTTCCTTCTTGAGCAAATTGATCCTGAATAATTGAAACTTTACTGAAATCTGCTCTTATCCCTTCTGTTGCTCTGCTCTATTTAGGAAAGAAAACATAGAAGCAGATGCTGGAATTAGCCAGCTACTGACTACAGACACCCATGTGTTCCCTTCCCCTTGGAAGAATGGATGCTACTCTGTTGCTTTCCACAGGGACGTCTCTAGTGAGAACTCAGCTGGGTCCTTTCTATTGGGCATGGGTATCACAGATGCCAAAAGTCAGCTATTGTCTAGAATCATGCATAGACTTAATGAAATGGCATTTAGCATTCACTGCAAGCACATTTACAGTCTTACATTATTGCTTGCCTCAAGTAGTTAAGATAATCAAACTGACTTGTATTTTGCTTTCAGGTATTTATGAACTACATTTTTTGCATGATTTTGCCTCAGTGCAAACCACTCTTATACTTTGAGTAACATTTGTGAACCTCACCTTCTAGCATTAAATGTCATTGCCAGTTGTAGTGGATTTTATAACTTTCTTTCTGTTCTTTAGATGTTTTCACTGTTCTTTTATTCTACCTTTACGTATTAGAAGCACTGTATGTCACGGGTACGCCCAATAAAGTCCTGGGACTTTACTCTATGAATTAAGCCTTAAAGGGGAAACTCTAAAAACAGTTACTTAAATGACAAAGCTATGCCCTTTATCTACTGCCTAATGGTTATGAGGTTAAGGTTATATGCACATTGTAAAGTTAAAATGCTTCCTTCCTCTTTGGAGAGGGGAGAGATGTCTTTCTCAGCATATCTCTCAATCCCTTAGCATAAGAAACCCGGACAAAGCCAAAGACAATGGGGGAACAAAGGCTTAAAAATAAGGACAAATTTTAAATATTGGTCTTATAATAAACTTAGAAAAGTGCTAGAATAAAAGGTAGAGTGTTAGCAAGCATTTTCTAAATTATATTTTTTATTTTTATTTATAGCTTGTTTACTGGGGATTGTCTATTGGGCCGAGAAGAGCCCATTTTCAATGGAGCCCTGGGGATAAAAGCTCCATAAAGACATTGTACTAAGTAAATTAATCATTAACAATACAGTAATATAGGTGAAGAACATAGTATTAAAATTACAATAGACAATAGAAATTTAAAAAGAAAATATAAGAAAAGCATTAGTAAATATTCACAAATACATTTGTTCATACAATGGAAATATAACAGCAGAGACAAAGGATATTCACATGATATCATATGAGAGTTATAGTAGGGTAATTGGGACAGGAGGAGTTTAGTGTAGAAGTAAGAAAAGATTAAATAGTAGGAAGAAGTAGAGTAAAAAGTGAGGAGGTGGAGAGAAAGGTGGATTAGGAGGCATATTAGCTTAGTGTGAGGTATGAGAACAGAGAGGGAGGGAGAATGAGAAAACAAGGTGTAATGCTGAGGGAGTTATGTTGGGTGAGAGGAAGAACATTCCCAGAGGGATATGAAATGAGAGTGAAGTAAGGTCTTAAAGGTAGAGTTGTTATGGGTGGTATGAATAAGAGGTGGCAGGGAGTTCCAAAGGCATGCTAGAGAAAATGATAGTAGATGTTTGTCTGGTGGGTGGGCAGGCTTATACAGTTCAATCAGATTCCGGTTAATGGATCTTAGAAGTCTATCAGGTAGATTCATTTTGACAGAGGAGGGAAGGGAGAAGCAGAGAGAGGGATTGAAGATAAGATTGCGGACATGAGTGATTTGAATGTAGGAAAGATGATTGGGCAGCTCTAACCAATTTCCTTTGTGAAGGGAGCTACAGTAGTGGATGGAGGATTTGTAGCCTGTAGCAAACTTGGAAATGTTATTATAACAGGAAGAGAGTTTTGTCTTTAGAGAAGAATGTAGGTTAGTAAGAAGTGAGGCACCATATAAGAGGGAAGGAATGAGGTATGTGGCGGAGAGAACAAACTTCATAGAGGGAGTGAGGTAGCGATTGTGGCGGTAAAGCATACAAAGTTTCTGGAGGGGTTTCTTGATATTCGTTTGTAGGTGAGTATCAAACTTAAACTGTTCATTAATGTGGACACCTAGAAGTTTGGCATGGGATACTACCTCGAGAGAGGTATTGTTTTGGCTAATAATGGAGAATGAGTTTTTGTCTATGGTGGTGTTTTAAGAAGGAGTAAATATCATAAGTTTTGTTTTTGATGCGTTGAGTGCTAGATGGTTATCTAACATCCAGTGTTCAGTGGAAGTGAAGGCATCCTGGGTTAATTTTAAGAGAATGGAGATGGAGATGGTAGAACAGATGATCATAGAGTCATCTATGGAGATGGAGATGGCAGAACAGATGATCATAGAGTCCTCTATGGAGATGGAGATGGCAGAACAGATGATCATAGAGTCATCTATGGAGATGGAGATGGCAGAACAGATGATCATAGAGTCCTCTATGGAGATGGAGATTGCAGAACAGATGATCATAGAGTCATCTGCATATTGGATAAGCTTAGCATTAGGGATGGTCTGGTGGAAGTCATTTATGAAAATATTGAATAGTAGGGAACCTAATATGGAACCCTGGGGTACATCTGTAGGAGTATTAAGGAAGAAGGAGGTGGCTTTTTTCCATCTGACCGCTTGTTGCCTGTTAGAGAGGAAACTAGTGAACCAGTTGAAAGAAGAGGAGGATAAATTAAGATTAGAGAGTTTAGACAGAAAAAGGTTATGAGAGATAGTGTTGAAGGCCTTTGATAAGTCCAGAAGCAGGGTAGACACTAGGCAGCAGGAATCATGAGCTTTGTTGACGGTTTCAAGGAAAGAGAGGAGAGCAGTGGCAGTACTGTGGCCAGGTCTAAATCCATGCTATGTGAGGGTAAGCGGGTGGTTATCTATGAGGTAGGGTAAAAGTTGTAGGCGAATACATTTTTCAAGAACTTTTGAGATGGGGGATAAGATGACGATAGGTCAAAAATTGGGAATATTGTTGTTGTTGCCCCCTTTATGAAAGGGAATGATAAAGGCCTTTTTCCAGAGTTGGGGTACATAGCCTTCTTGGATTGACCGATTTATTAGAATGGAGATAGGGAAAGCGATGGGTTAGGTAGCTATTTTTAGAAAGTAGAAAGGAAGGCTATCGGGGGCATTGGAGTATGGCTTCAAGTTCCGAAGAAGTTTTTTTATGGTAGATGTAGGGATGGGTTTGATGGCGAAGGGAAGGGGTTGGGAGATGGCAGTGTTTTGAGAAGAAGAGATGAGAGAAGGTGGAGATGAAGATGAAGCATTGTCGGGGAAGGCTGTTAGTCTGGCTGTGGAATCAATGAAGAAGGAATTAAATTGGGTGGCTAAGGCCAGGTCGGAGGCATTTGGCTTGGATTTCGGATATGTAATCTAAAATTCAAATGTCTGTCATTATTTAGTGACTTCAGACTTCAATGATTTGCCAGAAAGCCTCAAATTTTATGAGGAACAGTCTAAAAATATAAGGCAAAAAATCTAGGCATTCTGAAGAAATCTGGACAGTTGATAGGTATGCTTTGCAGTGAAGACTAATTCTTTATATTGGCCTTTGATAACAAATACAAACTGAACAAGATACATCTCCAAGAGTTCAATACTCACATGTGAATACAAAAGCGTTGGTTACTTATATATTGTCTTGATATTGTAGTATTTCAGATAATTCATATTATTTCTTGGTAGGTCAGATTTGGAGCTAATTATATATAAGTCACAGGAGTGTGGAGAGGGAGACATAGCCTGCACATGTTGGGAAATGCAGGGTGAAGCCTCCTACAAAAATGCTTTTTTGTTGCAAATGAGTTTCAATGTTTTTTTTTTTCTTTTGCTAAACTGCACTTACATATTTGTGCAGTTGAGTGTTAAACATTTGCTGTTTACTCTTTGGTCATGCAGCCATCACAATCCCAGGAAAAAACATACCATATATGCACTTTAAAACATACCACATATGCACTCCAAAGCATACCACATATGCATTACACTTCCACCCACACCCACACCCACAAAACAAATACTCACATAAACAAACACATAAATGCACACATGCACAGACACATGCACACATATGCATGTTCTAAGCACAGAGGCCTGCCATCATGCTGTCAGTGTGGACACTATGTACTGCAGAACAGTTATGTGTTACTAGCAATCTACTCAGACAAGGCTGGCCAAGCAAATTATATACTGTCAAGTGCTGATCAGTCGTGCATATCCCAAGGGGAGTTACTGCTCCACAAAATGTTGACTGATAGCATTTTAGCTGGAAATGCAATTGCAAGTTTCTTGAAAATATTATTGGGCAGTTCACCCTTTACCTGTGGTTTACAAACAAGTATGACACTGCCTGCTTGAGCCATTGGTTCAGGTAACAAGTGTAATTTTTTTCTTATTTTAAAATTGGCATGAAGCCAGTTTTATAAGAAAAAAAAATTGTTTTGTAGCATATCTGTGAGATAAGCATTACTCTTGTACAGTAAGTGTACTAGCCAAATAATTACCTCACAGCTTTCTATGAAAGTGAATGAGAGGTTATCCTGTAAGTGAGAAATTATGCTATTTATTAACATGAATTTTCACTTCTACCTCATGACTATAGTAACAGAACAAGGATAGCCAGCCTTTGTCATTTTAATATACAGTCTAAGCAATTGTGATTGGTTGCCTTAACAACTAATTGCAGTGCTTAACTAGCAATCTCTAGTTATATGACTAGAGACTACAGGTAAGTGCAGATGCAAGGATTTTCTGGGAGAGTTTTATCTTAAAAGTAAGTTGGATATTTTACTTTCTTGCAAGAAACTATACAGACCTGTTGACAGTGGCAATAGTAAACATTGCCAACAGTAGAACAGACATGTTTTTCTCTGTGATTATTACCCTCAACATAGGGGGCACTACTGTAGGAGAAGCTTGAAATACATTACACGGGCTTCTTTTTATCATTTTCAGCAATCTGTTGAGGGGAAGTTGGTAGATAAAAGCAAGGGATAGTTAAGAGTGACCACAATAATGTCATCATTGCTGTGACATGGTAGAGGATGGTTAGGGGACAGAGCATAGTGTCTGAAAGCTGCAGTGATCAATTCTTTATTTTTGTTTTTTTTTTTTTTTTGTTTTGTTTTGTTTTGTTTTTTTCTCTTTTTTTCTGACAGGAGACCAGACAAATCTATGGGCAATGGTAACAGTACACACAGCACTACATACACTTGTATTTTGTGACAATCAACTTGCTGATGAGGTGCCCTATAGTAACACATGTATATACATTAGTATGGCTGTTATTTCTACACTTTTAACAATCACATATGAGAGTTAGAAGTAACTACAGTTGTGTGTATAGTGATAAGCTTTACGAAAATAAAACTGCCAAAGATTCCAAAGACAACCACAAGGCATTCTATAGTTATGTCAAGAATCTAAATGGCAATGCTCAGATCTGCTCTGAGTTACAACAGAATGACATTAAATATACTGATCACAAGGATATTGCCAATATCCTGGCAGATCGATTTAGTGCCAATTTCACCCCCCTCTCACCCCCTAAAGGGCCCATCTCAATACCAAAAGATTGCCAAATTCCGATAATCATGGCCACACAGGTAGAAACTGCACTCTCCAAAGCTAAGAATACAGCATCCATGGGACGAGATGACATCCAGGCTGTGTACTACATGAACTACAAAATGAACTGGCACCTCACCTAAGTGTCATGTTTAATCATAGCCTCACCTCAGGCTTCATGCCCACTGAGTGGCATACAGCTACAGTTATCCCCCTCCACAAGGGAGGATCCGCCTTGGATCCTGGGAACTATCATCCCATCAGTCTGACAAGCCTGATCTGCAAGGGCATGTAACGCATTATCATGGAACTTATAAACAAAGACATTGGCAATCTTCAAACACTGGACCCCACCCAGTTTGGGTTTGTGAAGGGCTGATCTTGTCTCCTGAATATGATTGACTTCTTCGAATCAGTCTCCAGAGCTGTGGACGAGGGTAAGGCAGTCCACACAGCCTAGCTGGACCTCACCAAGGCCTTCGATATCATCCCCCACTCTGGAATCATAGATAAACTTACTAAGATGGGCATAAATCCCTACATCACTCGATGGATTGCCAATTGGCTTACTGACAGAACCCAGACTGTAAAGGTAGCCGACTCCAAATCCAGCCCCAGACAAGTGACAAGTGGAGTACCTCAGGGTTCAGTCCTGGGACCACTCTTGTTTGGCATCTACTTCTCTGAAGTACAGGCCAACACTAAGGGACTCTGGCTAACAAAGTTTGCAGATGACTGCAAACTGGGAGCAATTATTGAATCCCCAAATGATGTGGATATTCTACAAAAGGGCCTTACAGAAACAGATGCCTGGTGCCAGAGCCATGGGCTCAAGCTTAATGCCAAGAGGTGGCAGGACACTAAACATCGAAAGTGTGATGAGAGACTTAGGGACACAGGTGGACAGTGGTCTCACTTTCGATAACCACATCGCCACAACAGTCAGGAAATCCTTCTATGTGGCACACCTCATCACTAAGGGCTTTTCATACAGAAAAAAGGAGATTATTGTCCCACTGTACTCATCCCTCATTAGACCCATTATAGAGTATAATGCCCCATTTGGTATGTACCTCACAAGACATCTGCAACAGCTGGAAAGGCCACAGAAATACCTCACTAAAAGAATCACAGGCCTAAAGCAGATGCCATATGCTGACCATCTAAAAAAACTCCAGCTATACTCTGTGGCATATCGTCTACTCAGAGGCGATCTCTGCTTAACATACAAGGCCCTGTCAAACCCTGAGCTGTTGGACATGCTCCACTTAAAGAAATCCCAATCCCTCAGAGCCACATGCTCCAGGGATCTAAACCTTGTCATCACAATGAACAAAACATGCTGGAGGGATAGGTTCCTGACTCAGAGACTCCCCATACTCTGGAATAGACTGCCCATACATGTCAAGCAGAGCACCTCATTGGTCCTCTTCAAAAGGAACCTTGATGATTGAATGGGAGATAGGAAATTCACCCCGGGGATCATGCCAGTCGCCCTGCTAGACAGGGGCCCAGAGAAGTAAATATTGTGAGAAGAAATATCCAGGGAATTGTTATGGCTAGGCTTGCATAGGCCCTAGGGCCAATAGCCTAGTACCAACCTATGAACCTATGAACCTATGAGCTGTGGAGGAAACCAAGAGGCAATACTATGATCACTTCTAAATGTTCATTTGTAGGGGAACAATATCTGTCAAAGAGCAATGCAACCATTATATTTACATATTTCCTTCTCTTAACAAAAGCTAGTGAATCCTGTCATTAAGGACACAATCCACTGGGACGGTGTGTGCATGTGTGCCCCCACGTGTGTGTGTGTGTGTGTGTGTGTGTGTGTGTGTGTGTGTGTGTGTGTGTGTGTGTGTGTGTGTGTGTGTGTGTGTATGTCTGTATGTGTGTGTATGTATGTTTTGTATACAAGTGTCTTATTAGAAGTCCCTGATTTTTTTTTTCTGAACTGACTTTGGTGAACTGCCATATTGTCTCATACATATAGCTAGCAAGTCCAACATTGCAAAGAGATTTGGTTCTAGCAGTTTGGCACATTTACATCTGGGGCCATTTGAACTCTGCATAAAAGACTGGATAAAACTAATGTCCAGATTATGTGTACTAAGTTCTCTTTATGTTAGAAGTAAAAATCATATATATTTCACCAGAATATATACAGATATATAGATAGACAGATAGATAGATAGATAGATAGATAGATAGATAGATAGATAGATAGATAGATGGGTTCCCTGCATTTGGTCTAAATATAGGTTTGTTGGCATCTGGTTAATCAACTTAATTTGATTGATATATGCAGATGGTCAACAGGTGTCTGAGATTGACAATACCAGGTAAGGGAAAATTCCCCTTCCCTTGGAATTGTGAAATCTCAGCGTTAGTATATATAATTATCAGGGGTGTGGATGGTGTAGGGGTGCTTGCCCCCTGCAAAAAACAATGCTATTTGTTTTGTTTTGTTTTTTGAAAAATTGCATGCGCAGAGGTTCTTTCTTGGCACATGTGTGAAAATGTGCAAATGTGGTAATGTTCAGTTTGTTGACCTTTTGCAGTAGACGTTTTGAAAGTAAATTGAGTATACTCATGTATGTGTGTGTGTGTGTGTGTGTGTGTGTGTGTGTGTGTGTGTGTGTGTGTGTATATATATATATATATATATATATATATATATATATATATATATATATATGTATATATATCATTTCACTGTAACACCATAGCTACAGTGGCATGCTTTCACAAACATTCACACACACACACACACACACACACACACACACACACACACACACACACACACACACTCACATATATATAGATATAGCCTTTGAATGGCAGGATCCAGCGGCTTTAGTTTGTGTGCCTTTACTGCCACTGTATGAAATTTTGCATCAGTCTTGTTTTTTTTTTGTTTTTTTTTTGGGGTGCTTGCTATAGTCACTTTCTACTCACTATGATGAGTACAATAATGGTCACAAATGCTTTTTTGTTGAGTTATCAATACAAGTTAAGAAAAAAATAATTTATTTTTTTACCAGACTTTCTTTTTCAGGTATAACATGCCATGGCAACAATGGCATGCTTTAAGGTAGCTAAAGTTATAAGGTCAAATTTGGAAGTGTTCTGCATTAGAAACTCTGAGGTTAGAAATGCAGTCTTAGATGTATTTTGTGGCTGAATATTCTGTTGTTATTACCTGATTGTTTTGTAATGAAATCTCAAATAAGACAGAGACATAGCATTTGAAAGTCAGGCATCAGTGATTCTATTTTATATACCCCTACTAACATAGCTTGATATTTTGTATTACACTTGAACTTAATTTTGGGTGCTGTACTAAACTTGTACTCCACACACTGTCTGCAGTAATGGCCCAGAATACTTCTTTTTTTTTTTTTTGAGTTATCAGTGTGGCAGAAGTAAACAAATAAAATCTTCTATTCCTGTATATTTCAACAGAAAGCTATATAGTTTTTCAGTTGTTCCATGCTATAGCTACAGTATCATGCTTTCAAGTGGCTAATGTTGCAAGGTCAAATTCAGATGTGTGTTACACTGGAAACTCTGAGGTTAGAATTGTAGCCTTATTTGTTTTTTGAAGCTGAATATCCTGACATTATTACCAAAACGGTTCTTATAACAACATCTCAAAGGATATCAAAGACATTGGTCTCAGTGGCTTTTGTTCATGTGCCTTTACTGTCATTGTCTGGCATTGTGTATTATATTCAGTTCTCATTTTTGGTGCTGTGATGAATTCCTTCTTAGTACAATATGTACAATGATAGGCTAGGATACTTCTTTGTTGTGATATCTATACATCAGAAGTAAAACTTGTGCATATTTTACCAAAAAGAATGATATTTTTCATTTGTAACAAAGTAACTATGATGCCATGCTTTCGAGTAGCTAAAGCTATGGGCTCAAATTCTGAGGTGTGCTGCACTGGAAACTCTGAGGTTGTAATCAGAGTATTAAATGTGTTTTGTATCTGAGCACCCCTTTGTTATTGACTGAAAGCTTCCTAATGAAATCTTAAAAGGGAACAGAGTCATGGGCTTTCAAAGACAGGTCACAGTGGTTTTAGTTCATGTGCCCTTACTGCTGAGTATGATGCTAGTCTGCTTTCATTCTGGATGCTGTGGTAAACGTCTGCTTAGAGTAACAGCCTAAAATACCTCTTTATTGTGTTATCAATACATAATAAGTTAAAAATGATTTTTATCTTCAGAAAAGGTATGCTTTTTGTCACTGACCTTGGATAATCCCTCCCTTAAGTCCCTCATGTACAGCAAACCCCATTGTAAGAAGATAAACTTGTATATGTATTCTTACAGCTAAAACTACCAGCTAAATACATTTTGTAGCTTTAGGTCATAGGTACATAGCTTCATATGTTCATAGTTATATAATATGCTAACAGCCATAAGGACCATTAAAAGTCTAGTAATGCAACCCAAATGTGACCTACAAATCTGATTTATACAGGGGGCTGATTTACAGACTGCATCTGTCCATCAGAAACATAGGTGCTGGGGTGAATTTCCAATTACCCAACCAGTGGTGTAAGTTGCACTTGAATAGGGTTAGGGAGGAATTATGCTTCATATGGATGGAAAGCCTGCTCCTGAGAATGGAAATTCTATAAGAAACATGTCTTTCCAACATGTATTTTTTATGTTGCAAGCAAAATTTGGGTCTTTTGATCTAGCATTCTGATGCTGTTTGCTTTTGCAGATGTGAAAAAAGGTTCATCAAATCAGGGTCCAAGTAGGTCTTGTGCACCAGGCAAAGATCACATTTCAGTAGTCTGTATGACACAGAGTGAAGAGACAGGGCTTTGAGGTGATCAGTGTAGGACATTGTGTTTATTCCCTGTATTCTTTTTGTAAGGAACCTTTGTGGACATTCCAGTTGCTGCATATGTCTGGTCAGGTGCATATAATAGAGGGCATTATAATCTATGATAGTCTGATGAGGGCTGAGTGCAGTGGTATGATGACCTCTCTGGATGTAGATGCCATGCCTTTACTTATAAATTGAGCAACATATTAAGATTGTCTTACTACCATGGACACATGTTGGTTAAAGGCTAGATCACTATCTACATGCTTTCAACTGTTATGGCTATTTTATTGATGACATAGTTACCCAGGGTGATTGACTTCCCAAAAGGTACTATAATGCATTTCTTGACATTGAGCTTTAAGCTATGGCGTTGGCACCAAATGTTCACCTGTGTCACACCTTCCTGAAGGGTGTTATTATCTTGGGGGAATTTCATGACTGCTTCCAGTTTGCAATCATCTGCAAACTTGGTCAACCAGAGGCTTTTGACATTGGCTTTGACCTCCAAGAAGTAGATGCCAAAGAAGAGCAGACCCAGCACAGAACCCTGAGGGAATCCAGTGGTGACCATCCTCTTTTTGAGGTGGTCTCACTGATCATAACTTCTTAGGTCCTATCCATAAGCTAGCTAGCTATCCAGCATGTCATAAAGGGGTTTATACCTATTCCATAAGTTTGTTGACAATGCCCAAGTGGGATATTGTATCAAATGCTTTAGATAGATCTAGGTAGGCAATATACAATGATTTCTTCTCATCCATTGTCTTAACACCCTTTTTAAAGAAGTCCACCAGATTCAGTAAGCATAACCTTCCTTTTACAAAGCCAAACTGGGATATTTTAGACTGTTCAGGAGGTATCCTGAGATGTGGCTGGATTATGCATAAAGATATTTTTTGGGGATTATTGAGTATGAGAAGAGGGTATAGTTAGAACTGAATTTGTCAACAGGTTCAATATATCATCAGGCTTAGTAAATGTGGTACCATTAAACAGCAGTCCAACAGATTACTGTTGGCTGCCCTTGAGGTTTCTGATACAGCTGAAGAAGTCCTTATTGTTATCTTTCACCTGAGAGGCTATTTTAACCTCAAAGTTGGCTTTGTTTGACCTAATTAGCCCTCTTAGTTTCCTATTTAGTTTGATGATAGTGTTTTTATCTTTACAGGAATTACCCTTCCTGATTTTTGCCATACTTTGTTTTCTTTTGTTGTATATCCTGTGTAATTTGGGATGCACCAGGGCAGCTTGTTTCTAGAGTTAGTTCTAGGCTTCCTTCTGGTAGGTGCAGCAGCCTCTATGCAGCAAATGACATGGTTGTACAGAACTTCTGAGTGCAACTCAGCATAGGGTGCTGTGTTCTTGGAGTTTGAAGGAGCACTGAATGTTGACAAACCATTACTTAATAAATGATAGTTTGCCTTGAAATAGCTCTTAACTGTTACTGTTTTTTCTGAGGTTATGAAGTTGATTTTGATTTTGAAGGAGACAGATTTACAATAAGACCTTACCTGGGAGGATGAGACATGGGGAAGCATTCTTCCATATTTGTGAGTACAAGATCCACTATGTTGGAGCCTCTAGTGGGCATATTCACTGTTTTGTCAAGAGTGTTTGTAATTACGAAGTCCATAGGTTCATAGATAAGTACTAGATTAGCAGCCTTTGTGGACCATTTTAAGCCTAGCCAATGTCCCTTTTTGTGCTGAAATAATCTATCCCATTTATTATATATTGACCTTACCCAACCTATGGTCAATAATTTTACATTACCCCTAATGAGAATAACTGGGATCATAACATAGATAACTGGGACCCATGCATGGGATAAAGCATTTAGGTGCTGCCTCTTTCCATTAGTAGTACAGGGGCCAGACCTGGGGTACATTTTCTGTTTCCTATCCATAGATCTAAGTTATGCTTTGATTCAGACAGGCATGAACTTTGTTTTATGTGGATGGAGTCTGTTCCACAGCATTTGTATCCTCTGCGAGATATACCTGTCCCTTCAACCCATTCTGCTGATGTTGCAGAAGAGGTTTGGATCCCTAGACCAAATATTTCTGATGACATTTGACTTGCTGATGTGCAGTAAATCCATCAGTAATGTGTCACAGAAAAAATGTAATTTTAACAGTATATGTTTTGTGTTGTTCTGTTATTTTATAGAGAAGTTTTATATTTATATATTTTAATATTTTATAAATATGTTTTCTGTGATACGTTTACTAGGTGAAGTGTTCACTTTAAAATTTTGATCAATTCTTGATTATTATTTAATTATTTGATTCAACTGATGGAGTGTAGATGTGTATATAACATTTGAAATTGTCTTGATTAAAAATTCTGAGGAAGTACTGCTACTGTGAATGAAAGTGCTTAACAAGTACTTATTAAAGGTTGCTTGGATGGACCAAAAGTCTGCAGGTTGCCATCATAAACCATACTTGCGTTTACAACTTGTTGTTTGCCTCAGACTATGTGGACCTGATTTTGGTTATTGGTAATTTCTGGCTGCACAGCATACACACCTTTTCTTTTATTGCTAGGTCACCATGTATAGTGACACAGCTTTGAGTCAGTCTATATAGAGCATGTTGTTTAGGCCCTGTATCCTTTTAGTAAGGCATCTGTGGACATTCCAGTTGCTGCATTTGTCTGGACGGGTACATGCCAAAGGGGACATTATATTCAATGATTGGCCTAAAGAGGGCTGAGTAAAGGAGAACAATGACACCCCTACATCTAAACACAATCCCTTTGTTTATAAGCTCTGCTATATAGAAGGACTTTCTTACAACAATAGACACATATTGAAGAAAATTTAGGTCACTATTCACATAAGTTTCAAAATCCTGAATGACTGTGTCAACTCCTAAGGGAATATTGTCAAAATGGTAGTTCCATGTACTAGATGATTTCACAAAGGATACAATCATGCATTTTTTGGCATTTAGTTTCAGACCAGGAATTTGGCACCAGTTATTTATTTGTATAAAACTTCCTACAGGATGGATAAGTCACTTGGGAATTCAGTGACTGCTTCCAGCTGGTAGTCATCTAGAAAGTTAGTCAGAAAGAGCCCTCTGGTATTGGCTTTTGCTTCAGAAAAGTAGATGCCAAACAGGAAAGGTCCCAGCACAGAATCCTGGGGGACTCCACTTGTGATTAGTCTCTTTATCGAGGTAACTTCCCCTATTTTGATTATCTGCATCCTATCTGTGTGCCCATTAGCAATTCAGCATGTGACATAAGGGGTTATTCCCAGTTTATTTAGCTTTTCTACTATGCCTGAGTGGGGAATTTTGTCAAAGGTTTTGGCCAGGTTGAGGTATGCAGTGTGTACTGTTTGCCTTCATCCATTGCTTTAGTGACCTTTTCAAAAAAATCCACCAGGTAAGGTAAGAATGACCTGCCCTTGATGAATCCAAACTGATCCAGGTTCAGTGTTTGGAGGTTCCTTATGTCCTGATTGATTAATTACATAATAAGTCTTTCCAAGGCTTTGCATATAAGGCTAGTCAGACTTATGATCTGTAATTGACTGAGCCTGTGGAAGTTCCACCATTATGCAGGGGAATCTGTTCATCATTCGTCTGATACAAAACCTGTATGGAGGCTGAGATTCAACAGTGCTGTTAGGGGTGTGGCTAAATTGTGCTTCATGTTATTTAAGATGCATTCAGGGATATTGTCAGGATCCATCAATTCAGCATTTTCAGCTTTTGATAGCACTTTTAGGACTTGGTCTTACGTGAAGCAGAGTGATACATGGAGGCTAGCTAGTTTCATATATATCTTGAGGGACAGATGGATGGGAGACGGGGGTAAAGTTAAAGTTCAATTTATCAGCCAGTAGGTTCACTATATCTTCAGCCTCAGTGTAGGTGACATCAGTCACAATCAGCTCAGCACATTGCTGTAATGTGCTTTTGAGCTTACAAACATAACTAAAAAAAGCCTTGTGATAGTCTTCAGCTTGGGCAACTATTTTATCCTCAAATTTGGCTTTGTTGGATTTTATTAAGCTCCTAAGCTGATATTTATTTCAGTGACAAGGGTTCTAACATTCTACAAATTACTCTTCTTACTTTTGGTCAAAATCATTTTCCTTTTATTATAAAGCTTGTTGATGTTATGGTCTCACAATGTTGAATTGTTTCTGGGGTTTGCCCTGCACTTGTTCCTACAGGGTACAGCTGCATCTGTGCAGTTGTTCCCACAGGGTACAGCTGCATCTGTGCAGCTGTTTACATGCTGGTATAGCGTGGGGATGTACATTTCTGTTTATTCAGAAGAGTTAACTGGGTTTGGTGGAGATCTGCAACTTGCCAGTGTATCACTTATGCATAGGTAGTTTGTCTTAAAGAAATTTCTAAAGGCACCTTGGACGGAAGGGATCTCTGATTGCAAGTTTAATTTAAAAGGAGTACTTTAAAGATCTGATGAAGCATCCTTTGGTGATGCGAAAGTGCTCATCTCACCTGTTTTACTTTTGATTTTTATGTTTTTAGGTTTTTTTTTCCCAACATTTAACATTAAAGTGTCTGAAGCTCTCTGCTTGAGCAGACTTATTTTTATTTTCTTAATTTCAAAGGAGACTGTTTTATGATCAGACCTAACAAGTAATGAAGATATGCAAGGGATGGTACAAAATGCTCCCATATTAGTTAGGACAAGATCCAAGATGTTGTTCCCCCTAGTGGGTACTCTGACTAATTGTTCCAGGGCATTGGTATTGACAAAGTTCATGAGTCTCTGTGCTTGTACATTAGTGGTGATGTAGGTTTCTCAGTCTATAGTTGGATAGTTTAGACCACCTAAGAAAATGGTATTGGGTTTAATACTGAGTAATTCTAGTTCCTGTAGGTAGGTGTTGTGGCTTTCTTTTTTTATATGTAGATGGAGTTGTATAGCTAGCTAAGATATAGTATAAGATCTTTCTAACGGTTATTTGGACATGAAGAACTCTAGTGCATCATGATGCTTTACCAGCGTTGATATGAGTCTCTTCCGGATGTAAATTGAGACATCTCCACCTTTTTTCTCCTCCTACACAGTAGCTGGTCTAAACATGCGGAAGGTGCTATAGCTCTGCACAACCAAAGTGCTCACTGTACTTTAAACCATGTCTCTACACAGATGTCAGTATCCTAGAGAGTGAGAAAGGCTTGTAGGGAATGAAGTTTCTTGTTCAGGCTCCTAGCATTTATAAGTAACACCTTCATATTTTGGCACTATGGGGTGGACAATGCCTTTGGCAATAATCGAAACCTTAGAGGGTTTCAGAGATTCCCGAGTCTACAAATCTCTGTGCCTATAGATTACACGCATGTAGGATTCCAGTCTATGGAGGGGTAATTAAAGTCTCCCACGTGAAGGATGTTAGTATGAATGTGAAGTATCTTCAGTAGGTCCAAGTATGAATTGTGAGCTTCTTGGGGCATGGAAGGTGACCTATAGCTGGCTAGGATATGGTATAGGATTTTGTCTTTGATGGTCTGCATGTGGAGAAACTCCAGTGCATCATCTTGTTTGGCCAGCCTAGAGGTATGCTTGTTACTGATGTATATTGAGACACCTCCACCTTTAGCACTTATTTGAGCAGCTACTGGTCTTAAAGAGTAGAAGGAACTGAAGCTTTGTACTTCTGGGGTACTCTCTGCCACTTTAAACCATGCTTAAGTTACTGCACAGATGTCTATGTTTAGGATTCTGGTATTGAGCAGTAACATTTTGTGGTTCGGTTGAGTTGATTTTTCTATGTCTGTAGGTTTGTCAATTTGGCATTGCCTAAAAAGGCAATATGGAGGTGAATAAAGTTGTAGCCAGTATTTGTAACCCTAGAGGGGAGAGGTTCAGACCACCCTTGGCAAAGCAACATGGCCTGATAACCATGCCCTCTCAAGCTGACAAATATTGGATCCCCTTAAAATGACACTGGAAATACAGCCAGTTGTTAAACTCAGTCATCTTTTGCTCATATTGTGGGATCATTCTCGGTGACGGTAATATGCTGCTCAGTGTCAGGCTCATACCAGCCAGAGACACATAGTCTGAGAGCTCCATAATGTCTCTCTTCAACTACCCCAGGGAGGTATGTCTCAGATCATTTACAACTACATGTACTATGATGGAATCATACTGTTAACCTGTGATGTAACAACTTGAGCATGTGATTTAGCAGATCTTAGCCTCCAGATAAGCAACTAACTGTGATCTTCTCCTTGTTTAGCCTGGTTAGTGGGTCATCAGTATGTCTTATAATGGTATCCCCTATGACAAGAGTCCTGGTAAGTATGTTACTCTGGTTTTACCATTTGTTTTCACAACAAATAATGAGTTTTTTACATTTGTGCATTTTGTTCAGTCTAATATACTCAGTCTGAATATAAGTCATATTATCTGGTGTGTTCTTGTGAAATGTGATCCAAAACAATACCCTTTTCTAGGAACTGTAGTATTTTCTAGCATTTTCATATGTTAGAGCAAAATACACATATTCCGACATGTTCTGAGAAAGTGGCATTATCTAAGGATCTTGTCCTGAAAAGTACATAAGAATTTCTTGAAGCAGTGGAGAAATGTTGTCGTCTGAAGTAGAGTAGAATTCAGGCCAGAATGGCCATATAAATTGGCAGAGTGCAACATTTACTAAATATTCAGCTTGTGATTTTAGACCTAGAAGCAATGTGTATTTCTGCATAATATTTATTCTGTTGCATTATGAAAATGACAATAAAATTGATTTACTTTTCTTTAAAACTCAAAATGCTAGTACACGTGTTTGAAGGTAGAAACCCAATGCAGTGAAGTATGCCTTTAACATTACCTAAAAATTTCAAGAGTAAATGTTGGACCATTTTGAGCTATAGAATTTTAAATACAAAGAGCAAAACAGGCAGTATTCTGTGAAAAGACATGAAAATGTTCAGTAGTTAAACTTGAATTCACATTACAATTAGAGGTGTCACACCCTTTGACACTGGGTGCGTACATATAAATGAATACTTCTAATCTAACTCTCACAGGAAATAAAGATTCAGTACAGATTTTGGTGAAAACCCACCAACCCAGGAGAATAAGTTCCAATGCAGATTTTAGTGAAATGCACATTAACTTGCTTTAATATCCTTTGTGAGAATGGCAGATTTTAGTGAAACAAAAATGAAATTTACTTACAAAAATAGTTCTCACTGACAAGGAGCAAATAGTGCTGCTAATTTAACGTCTATTAAATACAAAATAGATCTGTGACATAGGTGTACTTCAGTCTAAAACATCAGACTTTTGCTAAATCACATTGAGTATAGTAAATAATGTTTAGGTTTTGGCATGCTTTCAGTTTCTCAGTATGAAACCCTAACATTTAATTGTGGTTGTAAAAGAAAAGAGAAGAGAATTCCACAGTCAACACAATGTACTATGGTCATATTTTCTATCTGCAATGCAAAGATGCAGGTGTGTCTTACCTCTGGAAGCAGATACAATTTACTGAATCTGGAGAAAGTGAAAAATGTATGTAAACAAGACATCACCTTCTATGCCATAAAGCCAAGTGTCTTGCCTTGACATATTGACTAGGGTTCATAGATGAACATTGCATAAGTACAAAATGCTACTATTCATTATCTGCTGCCCTGGAATTGCCCACACCCTGCTAGTGTTGAGCTATGTGTTATTTCTCTGCAAATACTAGCCAACAATGTATTACATCTTTAGTATCAATGGTTAGTTTGGTTCAACAGCTAGAGCTCTCACTCTCACATAAAAACCATTGCTGAAGTGTAAAGAGTGCGGACTCTTTTTCTAAGTGGCAAGCCAAATTGTCCAGAACATGTATAGCAGAGGTGTGTCTGAAAGGCAATTATCTGTTGGTTATATTCCCTTCCAGCTTGTAACATGCAGCTTGCACAGCAACACATTTTGGCTGCAAAAACTGCATTTCTTCAGCAGCACAGGAAACTGCATTTTTATGGGGGGGAAATCTATGATATAAACCCTTGTGTTTGTTCAAAACAGGAATTAGAGTTGGAATTCTGCTAATAGAAGTTACTGGTACAGAGCTAGTCATAACAAAAATTGTAAGATACTACCCAACACGTTTGGCACCTATAACTTATCAAATGATGCAAGAACAAACTCATGAAGCCGATAGCTGTTAGCTGCATAACATTAATATTAGAACAAATCCACCTTCTTGTTGGCAAGTGAACATACAAGTTGCTAAATGCCAGTTGTCTTGTTAAGTAGCAACATGTGATTTCACTGCCACCAAATTTCTCACAGATGTGCATTACATGCCGGGGAATGATTGTGCGTCCCGCAATGGAGTGGCATACGAAGCACAAATGGTTTGCTTTGTTAGGTCCATAGCTTGCTGGAGTGGGTTAGGGCCCCATCATAACCCTTAGCAGGATAAAAAGAACTATTGGTAAATTAATGAAATATAACACTGGTACTTACTTCACTGGAAACTAGGAAAACCTTCTCACTTGTGAATATATGAGCTGTGAGAAATAGAAAAGATGTACCATGGCACGGAGAAGCACGTCTTTCTTAACAGCTTGCAAAGCAGACCATGTAACACTGATGTGATATAATACCTTTCACTGGACCAACATAGGTTTTGCAATTACTCAAGCTTTTGGGCTAGCAGGAACCCTGCATCAGGAGCCAACCGAAAAGCTCAAGAAATTGCAAAACCTATAACGATCAAAAAAAAAAATCTACTACATCATGTCTGTGTTTCAGTGTCTTTCTTTTTTCTGTTAGTGAACTAACATAGCATTTCTTAATTGTTTCTACCAGCAGAACAATAAAGAATTCTTACTGAAATATTTGTAGTTAATAAAATATTCTAGGGAAGAATAAAACTAAAAAATTTCAGTTCTTTTAAAAGATGTATTTTTATTATAATAAATAATATATCATATATTTCTGAAATTCTTTCTACTTCTAACTAAACAATGAAGACTTGACAGAAGCAACACATAGATGCTCAGCATACTGATCCCTGCCACAGTAGCCTTAGCTATACGGGTTAAACTCTCCATATGATATAACAGCTGGTCCGCTTCCACAGCTTAATGGTACCTTCCACATGCTCAAACCATTATCGGTTCAGGTAGAGCTGAATAAAATCAATGGCTGGGGCGTCAAACCCTTCAGTGCTTTCATGCCGCTGAAGAGTGCTCCTCTTGCAGGCTGTAGAGAGCAGGTTTCATTTTCATTTTTACATTTTCCATTGCTAGGCATATGTTTCCTTTAGGGAAACCACTTCCACACTTTACATTTATGGCAAAAAGAGAATAGGTTCATTGGTTCATATGTGTGTACTAGGCTAATGGCCCTGGAGCCTTTACAAGCCTAGCCCATAGGATTACCCTGGCATCATGCCACCCAACCTTAGTTCCTAGTGCCTCTGCCGAATAGAGCCACTAGAGTGATCCCCAGGGTGAATTTTCTATTTCACATCCACTCATCAAGATTTCTCTTGAAGAGGGCCAGTGAGCTCCACTGCTTGACATGTATAGGAAGCCTATTCCATAGCATGGACAGTCTCTGGGTTATGAACCTGTCCCTCCAGCATGTTCTGTTGATTGTGGTAATGAGTTTGAGGTCTCTGGAGCATGTGGTGCAGAGGGATTGGGATTTCTTTGGATGTAGCATTTCTAACAGAGCTGGGTCAGATATGGCCTTGTTAGTCAAGCAGAGATTGCCTCTAAGTAGGCGATATGAGACAGAGAATAGTTGGAGTTTTTTGAGTATGTCCATATAGGACAAGTGTTTAAGACCTAGGATCCTCTTTGTGAGGTACTTGTGTGGCCTGTCCAGTTGTTGCAGGTGTCTAGTGAGGTACATACCAAATGGGGCATTGTACTTGATGATTGGCCTAATGAGGAAAGAGTAGAGGGAGACAATGACCTCTTTCTTCCTGGATGCAAAACCCTTAGTAATGAGATGTGCCACATAGAAGGACTTTCTGACCACAGTGGCAACGTGGTGGTCAAAGAAGAGGTTGCTGTCAACCTGTGTTCCCTGATCTCTTATAATGCCATCTGTGTTCAGTGGACTACCATCGATGTGGTAATTCATGGGAACCGGGTTTTTCCCAAAGGTGATGACGACACATTTTTTGGCACTGTGCTTAAGGCCATGGTTCTGACACCAGTTGTTGGTCTCAGTGAGGCCTTTCTGTAGGATGTTAACATCACTTGGGGAGTTAATAATAGCGCCCAACTTGCAATCATCTGTGAACTTTGTCAGCCAGAGTCCCTTCATATTGGCCTGGACTTCTTAGTATTAGATACCAAACAGGAGAGGACCCAGGACCGAACTCTATGGGACTCCACTCGTGAATGGTCGGCAGTCTAACTTGGATTCAGCTACTTTCACACTGTGGGTTCTATCTGTGAGCCAGTTTGCAACCCACCTAGTGATATAGGGGTTGATGTCTAGCTTAGTGAGTTTTTCTATGACTCCTGAGTGGGGAATGGTATCAAAGGCTTTGGCCAGATCAAGGTAGGCTCTATGAACCACCTTGCTTTCATCCACAGCTCTGGTGACTGACTCAAAAAAGTTGACCAAGTTGAGCAGGCATGATCTACCCTTCACAAAAACTAAACTGTGTAGGATCCAGAGTATGGAGATTCCTTATATTCTTGTTTATTAGGTCCATGATGATATGTTCCATAGCTTTGCATATCAGACTCGTCAGGCAAATTGGGCGATAATTCCCAGGGTCTGTATTCACTCATCCTTTGTGGAGAGGGATGACTGTAGCACTGCGCCATTCAGTAGGGACAAAGGCTGAGGTGAGGCTATGATTGAACAGGGTACACAGGTGAGGTGCCAGTTCACTCTGTAGTTCATGTAGAACACAGCCAGGGACATTGTCAGGTCTCATAGAAGCTGTATTCTTGTCCTTTGACAGTGCTGTTTTAACCTGTGCAGCAGCAATACTGGGTGCCTGGTAATCTACTGGTATTGTGATTGGTCCTTTGGGGGTAGAGGGGTATAGTTAGTACTGAATCTGTTGGCCAGTATATTGGCAATATCTGTTGGCTTGGTATAGGAGGTACCATTGTGCATTAGCTCAGAGCAGATCTGGGTATTGCGGTGGAGATTCTTTACATAACTATAGAAGGCCTTGTGGTTGTCTTTAACATCTGCTGCAATTCTCTTTTCATAGCTAGCTTTAGAGGATTTGATGAGGGATGTCAGACTTTTGTTGAGGCTGATAAGGGAGTTTTTCCAGTCTTGGGACTTCACCTTATTCCGAATATTTTCTTTTCTGTAAAATTATCAATTTTAAGCTAGAAAAAGTATTTTTATTGATTGTTATGTGACTTTAGTAACTTTTAAACAGGAGGATTAATTTTTAAATTTGTGGAAAAAAGTTGTTAAAACTAATTAAAAAATACATTTTCCTTAGTAAAAGTTGTGTTATTTTTATTATTGATGGATGTTTAAAGTGCATTTTACTATGTTTTTGGTACTACATTATTTGTGTGAGTTTCTGTCCTTTAGACTTGTATTCCTCCATCAAGGTTCATTTGCCAATTATTTCACCATATCTGCCCAAGCATCCTCCTCTTTCAAAGCAATCTCATGTGAAAATGTTTTCAAAAGGGGTGTTGCATACCAAGATTCCTAGAAAATAGGTGACTCCTCCTTGAGATCCTAATTTTGTGTTAGAAAAACTAACTCTTTCTCCATTTGGACCAGCTCTACTGACTTCAGATTCTTAGCATGGAAAACAGTCTTACTAATTGCTCTGACCTCTGCAATAACAGTAGCTGTTTTTTCAAAATCTTATGCTATGTCAAACTTATCTTATCTTATTTTCCACAAAGAAAGGGATGTCTTAGGGAGCCATCAACAATATTTTTTGGTTCGCCATTTATTTTACTCCAGTAACTGTCTTAATATCACTAGTATAAAACATGGGGACAGAAATTGTCCCCCTCAAATCAGTGGTAGATCATCCATTCTGTGGAGATATATTGCTATCAGAAAAGTATGTTTTTTCCACATCATTTCTCAAGGATGAAATCGCAGTTACAATATTGTTTACTTTCATGTCCCTATATCCATTCATAAACAACCTGTTCCTTAAACTGGAAGCTTCACCTCAGAACCCTTCCTCAGATGCATGCAGCCTAGAGGCTCTCATTATTTGCCCTTTAACAGTGTTTCTAAAAATATATATATTTTTTGCAAGAGAGCTTCACCACACAATGTGTGGAACAAGCCCCACCTCACCTCAAAATGCTGTGTGTGTGTGTGTGTGTGTGTGTGTGTGTGTGTGTGTGTGTGTGTGTGTGTGTGTGTGTGTGAGTGTGTGTGTGTGTGTGTGTGTGTGTGTGTGTGTGTGTGTGTGTGTGTGTGTGTGTGTGTGTGTGTGTGTGTGTGAGGCAGTCAGTGTAGGGCATTTGTTTGAGGCCAGTAATCCTCTTTGTGAGGTACTTCTGTGGCCTTTCCAGCTGCTGCAGATGTCTTGTGAGGTACATTCCAAAAGGGGCATTATACTCTATAATGGGTCTAATGAGTGTCGAGTAGAGGGGAACAATGACCTCTTTTTTCTTGGATGAGAACCCGTTTATGATGAGGTGTGCCACATAGAAGGACTTCCTGACTACTGTGGCGATGTGACTATCAAAGGAGAGACTACTGTCCACCTGGGTCCCAAGGTCTCTTATCATGCATTCGGTGTTAAGTGGATTGCTGCCTATGTGGTAGTTCATGGGTACAGAGTTTTTACCAAAGGGGATGACACTGCACTTTTTGGCATTGAGCTTGAGGCCATGGCTCTGACACCAGGTATCTGTCTCAGTAAGGCCCTTCTGTAGGATGTCCACATCATTTGGGGACTTGACTATGGCTCCTAGTTTGCAGTCATCTGCAAACTTTGTTAGCTAGAGGCCTTCTGTGTTAGCCTGTACTTCAGAAAAGTAGATACCAAACAGGAGAGGTCCCAGGACGGAACCCTGTGGTACTCCACTTGTCACTGCTTTGAGGTCAGATTTGGAGTCTGCAACTTTTACAGTGTGGGTTCTGTCAGTGAGCCAGCTGGCAACCCATCTTGTGACATAGGGATTTATACCTAGTTTAGTGAGTTTAGCTATAATTCTAGAATGGGGGATGGTGCCGAAAGCCTTGACAAGGTCAAGATAGGCTATGTGAACCACCTTACCCTCATCCATGGCTTTGGTGACTGCCTCAAAGAAGTCGATTAGGTTCAGGAGGCATGATCTACCTTTTGCAAACCTGAACTGGGTGGGATCCAGAATTTGGAGGTTACCAATGTCTTTGTTTATGAATTCCATGATGATACGTTCCATGGCCTTGCAGACCAGGCTCATCAGGCTAATAGGTCAATAGTTCCCGGGATCAGTGGTGGCTCCCCCTTTGTGGAGTTGGATAACTGTTGCTGTGTGCCATTCAGTGAGCACAAAGCCTGATGTGAGGCTATTATTGAACATGGTGCTTAAGTGGGGAGCCAGTTCATTCTGAAGTTCATGGAAAATGCAGCCTGGGAAGCTGTCCAGTCCCATGGATGCTGTGTTTTTGGCTTTAGAGAGTGCAGCTTTTACCTGCATAGTTGTGATTACAGGGACTCTGCATTCTTCCTGTATAGATATGGGCCCTTTAGGGGGTGAGAGGGGGGTAAAGTTAGCACTGAACCTATCTGCCAGGATGTTGGCAATATAGGTTCATAGGTTCATATTAAGCTATCTGCCCTAGGACATTTATAAGCCTAGCCAGAGTGTGTTTGACTTTCGCCACCCATTTTAAATTAATTTTGCTATGCCCTTTTTCGAGGTTAGTATACTGTGCCTCTGTCTAGCAGTGACACAGAAGTGATACCCGGGGTAAACCTACGATCTCCCATCCACACATCAAGATTCCTCTTGAAGAGAGTCAATGAGAGACTCTGCTTAACCTGGACTGGGATTTTATTCCAGAGTGAAGGGAGCCTCTGGGTTATGAATCTGTCCCTCCAGCATGTCCTATTTATTTCAGTGCTGAGGTTCAAGTCTCTCGAGCATGTAGCTTGATGGGATCTGGATTTTCTGAGGTGCAGCATGTCCATTAATTCTGGGTTGGACATGGCATTATACGTCAGGCACAGATTGCCGCTGAGCAGGCGGTATGCCACTGAGTAGAGCTGGAGTTTCTTTAACCGGGCAGCATATGGCATCTGTTTGAGCCCTTTCATCCTCTTGGTGAGGTACTTTTGGGGTCTTTCCAGTTGCTGCAGGTGTCTGGTAAGGTACATCCCAAAAGGGGCATTGTACTCAATTATGGGCCTGATGAGGGATGAGTAAAGAGGCACGATGACCTCCCCTGATCTAGATGTGAATCCCTTCATGATTAGGTGGGCTATATAAAATGTTTTTCTAACCAGTTTGGCCACATGGTTGTCAAATGAGAGATTGCTATCAACTTGGGTCCCCAGGTCCCTAATTACTTCTTCTGTACTTAATGGATTACCACCTATGTGGTAATTTGTGGGCACTTTGTTTTTGCCAAAGGGGATGACTATTCACTTTTTGGCGTTTAGCTTGAGGCCATGGCTCTGGCACCAGTTGTCTGTTTCTATGAGGCCCTTTTGGAGGATGCTTGTGTCGGCTGGAGAGTTGATTATGGCACCCAGTTTGCAGTCATCTGCGAACTTGGTCAGCCACAGTCCTTCTGTGTTTGCCTGTACCTCCGAGAAATATATACCGAACAAGAGAGGTCCCAGGACTGAGCCTTGTGGGACTCCACTTGTAACTGGTTTGGAGTCTGACATGGCTCCAGCAATTCTAACTATGTGGGTTCTGTCCTTGAGCCAGTTTGAAACCCATCTAGTGACATAGGGGTTTATATTTAAGCTGGTGAGCTTATCTATAATACCCGAGTGGGGTATTGTATCGAAGGCTTTTGCGAGGTCCAGGTAGGCTGTGTGGACCACCTTCCCCTTGTCAATGGCCTTGGTGACTGTTTCAAAGAAATCGACCAGGTTTAAGAGGCAGGATCTGCCCTTAACAAAGCTGAACTGGGTAGGATCCAGTGTCTGTAGGTCCCCAATATCTTTATTTATGAGGTCCATGATGATCCTTTCCATAGCTTTGCAGACCAAGCTAGTCAGGCTTATGGGGCGATAGTTTCCAAGATCCGTTGAGGCATCACCTTTGTGGAGAGGGACCACTGTTGCTGTACGCCACTCTTTGGGTACATATCCTGTAGTAAGGCTGAGATTGAACAGTAGTTTTATGTTTGGGTTTAGCTCTTCTTGGAGTTCATGTAGGACGCAGCCCGGGACACCATCTGGTCCCATTGATGCTGTGTTTTTTGCTTTGGAGAGGGTGGCTCTTACCTGAGCATCTGAGATGTCAGGGGGGCAGCACTCTGCTGGGATAGATATTTGCCGTTTTGGTGGGGAGGGGGGGGGGATTGCGTTGAACCTGTCAGCTAGGATGTTGGCAATGTCTGTGGGTTTGGTGTATTTTTTGTCATTTTGGACTAATTCTGAACATATCTGGGAATTTCCACCCAGGTTCCTAACATAACTAAAGAAAGCCTTGTGATTATCCTTAGTGTCCTGTGCAATTTTTCTCTCGAAGCTGGCCTTAGACGATTTTATGAATGCCCGTAGTTTTTTGCTAATACTGATCAGAGATGCCTTCCCTTTTTGGGATTTTGCTCTATCATGTAGTAGCTTCCTCCTTCTAGTGTATAGTTTGTTTATGGCTGGGGTCCACCAGACAGGATGTCTGCCTTTGAAGGATTGGGTCTTGGTTTTATTTGGGATTGCATGATCCATGCAATCCTGAAGGTGTTCATTTATAAAGGATTCTGCAGTCTGAGCCGTATTTTCCACAGGCCCGGGGGCTTTGAAGGATTCCACCTCGGTTTTAAGGAGTGTGAAATTTGCTTTAGAGAAGTTTTTCACTGTGGTTTTCTGGGCAGGGGGTGGGGTCGGGATGTGAATATCCAGTGAGATTAGTTTATGGTCTGATCTTACCAGTGAGGGATACACTTCTGGTCTGGAGCATAGAGTCCCCATGTTGGTGATGATCAGGTCCAGTATGTTTTCCCCTCTTGTGGGAGTGGTAACAAGTTGTTCCATAGCATTTGAGTTTATAAATTCTAGGAACCTTTGGGCTAGGGTGTTGGAGTGAGAGTAATGCTCCCAGTCTATGCTTGGGTAGTTGAAGTCGCCCAATATAATGGTGTTTGGAGAGACCTTCATATTTTCCAGTGTTCTCAGGAAGGCTGAGTGGGGTTCCTGGGTTTGGGAGGGTGGTCTGTAGCAGGCTATAAACTGGAAGGCAGTTTTACCCACTGTTAGTTGCACATGGATAGTCTCTGATGCTTCGTGCTGTGCCACCAACCTGGAGGTGTGGGTATCTTTGATGAATATTGATACTCCCCCACCTTTTGTGGTTTGGTCCAAGTTTTGGGGCCGAAAAGCATGGTATGAGGTATAACCTGGTTGTGCTGGGGTGCTCTCGGGAGCCTTGAACCAGGTTTCTGTTACTGCACAGATATCGATGTTCTCCATGCTAAGGAGAGTTTCGAGTGCGTGCATCTTGAGGTTTAGACTTCTGGCATTGAGTAGCATTGCTCTAAGTTTCTTATCCCTTGTGATACCTATGGAGGTGGGTTTGTCTTTTGAGCCTTGCCTAAAAAAGGCACTATGGGGGTAGCAAGAGCCTTTGCCAATATCTGAAAGCCCAGGGGTGACAGGTGCAAGCCGTCCCTAGCGAAGCATCGTGGCTTAACGAGCATGTCATCCCAGGCTGACTGGCATTGGATCCCCTTTGAATGACACCAATACTTAAGCCAATTGTTGAAATTGATCAACTTGTCTTCATATTGTGGCATAATTCTTGGTGAGGGTAAGATGTTACTCAAGGTCAGGGTCATACTGGCCTGGGCTACATGCTCAGAGAGCTCCTCTATGTATCTTTTCATGTAGTCCAGGGAGGTACGTCTCAGGTCATTCACACCAGCATGGACAATGACTGAGTCATATTTGTACTTGCCTTGGAGTGACCTGAGTGCATGTGTTATGTGGCGGTAGTTGGTTCTGTAATTTTCATGCCTTTGTGCTGTAACTCAGAGCAGATCTGAGTGTTGCCATCTATATTCTTGACATAGCTATAGAATGCTTTGTGGTTGTCCTTGAATTTAGTGGCAATTTTGTTTTTGTAGCTAGCTTTGGAGGATCTTATAAGGGATCTCAGCTTCTTACTGAGGCTGACCAGGGAGCTCCTCCACTCATGGGATTTTACTCTCTTTTGCAACAGTTTCTTCCTTTTGTTGTACAGTTTGTTTATGGCAGGGGACCACCAGATTGGCTTCCTTTTGTTTGGAGGATAGCGTCTTGGTATTGTTTGGGATAGCACAATCCATGCACTCGTGTATGTGCTTATAAAGTGCATTTGTGTAGGATTCAGCAGTTGTAACTGTATTGTCCATTTGCATGGGTGTCATGAAGTTTACCACTTCTGTCTTAAACATGAAGTTGGCTTTGGAGTAATTTTTACTGTGGTTTCCTTAATGGGGGGTGGGGGTGGGATGTGGATATCAAGGGTGATAAGCTTATGGTCAGATCGGACCAACGAGGAGATGACTTCATGTGTGGAACACCAGTCACTCATGTTGGTAATGACTAGGTCTAGGATATTTTTACCCCTGGTGGGGGTGTGGATAAGTTGATCTAGGGCAGTGGAGTTTATGAATTCCAGAAAGCGCTGAGCTAAGGAGTTGGTACATGAGTAGTTTTCCCATTTAATGGTGGGGTAGCTGAAGTCGCACATTATTAGGGTGTTTGGTTGAACCCTAATATTTTCCAGTACATCAAGATAAGAGGAGTGGAAATCCTGGGGCATGGTGGGGGATCTGTAGCAAGCTACAATTTGGATTGCAGTTTTGCCCAGAGTTAGTTGCACTTGGATAACCTTGGATGCATTATGCTGAGCATCTAGCCTGGAGGTGTGGATATCCTTAATGAATATGGGCACACCTCCGCCTTTGGTGTTTCAGTCCAGGTTACATGGCCGAAGAGTGTGGTATGAGTTATAGCCTGGTAGTGCAGGGGTGATCTCTGGAGCCTTGAACCAGATCTCAGTCACTGCACAGATATCGATGTTCTCCATTTTAAGGAGTGCCTTGAATGAGTGCATTTTGATATTTAGACTTCTAGCATTGAGTAGCATTACCCTCAGTTTTTGCTTGCCTGTTCCTGTTATGGTCGTGAATTTGTTATTTGAACCCTGTCTAAAAAAGGCACTATAGGGGCAGCAAGAGCCTTAGCCATTATCCTGAATCACAGGGGCGACAGGTGCAGGCCATCTGTGGCAAAGCATCGTGGTCTGTCGACCATGTCATCCCAAGCAGACAGATACTGGATCCCCGTAAAATGACACCAGAAGCTTAGCCAATTGTTGAAGTCAATCATTTTGTCCTTGTACTGCAGTATCATTCTTGGCGATGGCAGAATGCTACTTAGGGCTAGGGTCATACCTGCCTGGGCTACAAGACCAGAGAGCTCTTCCTTGTCTCTTTTCATGTAGTCCAGGGAGGTACGTCTCAGGTCATTCACACCAACATGGACAATGACAGAGTCATATTTGTACTTGTTGTGGAGTGACCTGAGTGCATGGGTTATGTGGAGGATCCTGGCACCCGACAGGCAGCTGACAGTGACCTTCTCCTTGTTTAGCCTGGTGAGTGGGACATCAGTGTGCCTGACTATAGAGTCACCTATGACTAGTGTGTTGGGTACGTTGTTTTGCCTTATTGGCTGTGGTTGAGTGGCACACTGAGTCTGTGGGCTATGTGTCATTTGGGTTGTGTTGGGGGATTGAGGTTGCTTGTGTTTCTGCTTTGGAGGTCTCCATTGCTTAGACAGATTATTATTGAGAGCCTTCGCAAATGTTTTTGTGTTACAATGTGTGGATTTTGTTGGTGTAGATTTAGTTAGACTATGTGATGAGTGTGGTGTGGTGCAAATGTTTACCTTCTCCTCATGACTGTCAAGGTCAGTCTTGGTTGGAGAGAGCTTTACCTGCAGTTTGGCTAGATAAATGCATCTCTCACAAGTTGTAGTGTTGGGTGGTAGGAGGAGAAGGTTGTCTGTGTACATGAGGCAATTTCTACATTGCCTCAAGATGCCCAGATTCATCAGATAGACAGGAGGGAAAACTGGGAGCTGACCCTTGGACATGCCTGAATGAAAAAACTATTTTCCTTTAGTTAAGTGAGGAAAGTGAGTACAAGAGCTGTTTTTCTCTAAGCAAGTGAGAAAAGTAAGTACAAAAACTGTTTTCCTCTAGGTAATGAGGAAGATTGAGTACTATAGTAATTAGTAGCTTATTTAGTGCTTACAAGTTCTGAACAAGTGCTGAGCATGAATAAGCAAATTTAAGTGCTAAAACTAAGAATCTGTATCTGCACTAGATGAGTTATGGGACAGAAACAAGTGCAAATGCAGGCTTTCAAATCAGAAAGTTGAGAGAGATGGAAGATTGCCCAAAAGGCCAATAACTACAATTTCTGGGCCAGAACCACTCCTTATGTGGTAGACAGGTTATCTAGTGCTTACCACTCCCACTGATAATCTAGAAGGCTTCCCTCCATCACAGAAAGGCTTGGGGGGCTCAGAAGCTTACAAACAGTCCTGGATACAGCAAATCTGTATCTGGAACACTAGTTACAGGAAAGGTAGGAAACAGGCTTACAGTTTTTTTTTTTTTTTTTTATACAGAAAAGTAGCAAAAACAGTAGTAAAAAACAATTCACATGCAGTGCAAGCTAGCACACTTGAGTATGCAGGAATATTAGACCAAACACAGTTTAAAAAATGCAGTTAAATTTAAAAGGACTAAAAGCAAGTGCAGAAAGAGTTTATTAGGTAGAATGTGGTAAAGAGATGGGACTGGGGGAGTGTCCCAGATCAAATCTCCAGTGGGGCGGGCTACTGCAAAAGCCACCAAATTTAAACTACAAACCAAAAATAGGGAGGGTGGATGGGAAAAGTTTCAACAGAGATCTAAGCAACAACTAACAGTACAAACTTTAAAACCAAAAAAATATACTCAGCTCTGTATATTTGCCGATCAGTCTCTCAGAACTGTGAGACAACAGTTTCAATAGAGATCTAAGCAACAATTAACAAACTCTATAACCAAAAAATATATACTCAGCTCTGTATATTTGCAGATAGTCTGTAAGGAAGCCTCTCAGAACACAGGTTCCAGCAATTTGAATACAGCTGTTACTATACCAACTGAAGACACAGCAGAAAATGGAGGGGGGGGGGCAGTTTCAACAGAGATCTAAGCAACAACAGTACAAACTTTAAAGCAAAACAAATATACTCAGCTCTGTATATTTGCAGATAGTCTGTAAGGAAGCCTCTCAGAACACAGGTTCCAGCAATTTGAATGCAGCTGTTACTATACCATCTGAAGACACGGCAGAAAATGGGGGGGGGGGCAGTTTCAACAGAGATCTAAGCAACAACTAACAGTACAAACTTTAAATCCAAAAAAATATACTCAGCTCTGTATATTTGCCGATCAGTCTCACAGAACAGTGAGACAAGAGTTTCAACAGAGATCTAAGCAACAATTAACAAACTCTATAACCAAAAAATATATACTCAGCTCTGTATATTTGCAGATAGTCTGTAAGATTAGATAGAGAGCTGGTGCAGGCTGTGTACAGGAAATGCGCACCTCACATGTACACTGACAGTATGAGGGGTAATGCAGTACCAGTAGAAATGAAAGAGTGTCTGAGTCTGGCTATACTATCCTCTGGGACATTCCAGCAGAATATGGGCAATACTGCAGGAGTGTCCTGATCAGTGTCTCAGAACAGTGAGACAACAGTTTCAACAGAGATCTAAGCAACAATTAACAAACTCTACAACCAAATATATATATATATACTCAGCTCTGTATATTTGCAGATAGTCTGTAAGATTAGATAGAGAGCTGGTGCAGGCTGTGTACAGGAAATGCGCACCTCACATGTACACTGACAGTGTGAGGGGTAATGCAGTACCAGTAGAAATGAAAGAGTGTCTGAGTCTGGCTATACTATCCTCTGGGACATTCCAGCAGCATATGGGCAATACTGCAGAAGTGTCCCAGACAGCTGCCAGTCACATTCTAGCACATTTCCTGTCAGTAACAAGTACCAAACTGGATGAATACATCCACTTCTCAGCAGCAGCCATGGAGCGCAGAACTGTCATGCAACACTTCTATGCCACTACCTACTGTCTCTGTGTTCGCACGGCAAATGACTGTACCCACATCCCAATAAAATCCCAGTGGTACCTGATGCTGAATTGTATATCAATAGAAAGGGGTTGCCATTGCTCAGTTAACAGGTGATGGGCTCTGCAGACAACCTTATTACCAATATCATGGCAACACACCCTGGTAGTGTGCATGATGTGCAATTTGGAGGGAAAGTGGCCTGTGGGCCATTTCGCAAAATGGTGAAATACCTGAGGGCCACAGCTATGATGTAATCTGAATCTAGGCCTGTCAACAGCAAGCATGAGGACTAAATGTGTCATTTTCATTCTACAAGCCAGTGTCTGCAGTTATTCCCTAGAGCCTTGACTTATAATGTTATAAGACCGCTACATCATCACATGCTGGGGATGGATACAGTAGAGCACATGTTGTGACACAGAATACCACTGAGCACATGTTTAGTATACAGAAATTAAGATTCAGATGTCTGGACACATCTGGGGGTTCACACCAGAAAAGGGATTACAGATGGTCACTGTGTGTGCCATGCTGCACAACATGATAACATCAAAATATTGTAGCCTACCAGCCACATGGAGGGTAATTTATCCCAAGAAAGTAGAATTGCATAAGTAACAGTAGATATTTATAGTACACAGTGCCTTAGTGGCATACGAATAGTAGTGCCCTGCTACCCTCCACCCGCAGTCTGTCAAAGCTCAGAACTCCTCCATTCACAGCCCTTCACACTTGCAGCCAGGGCCCTTTCAGTTTTCTAGGATTGAACAGGAAGAGTAAATGGAAACATAAGTTTTGTGAACTCCTACTGTTCCAAACCAAAACACACACACACACACACACACACACACACACACACACACACACACACACACACACACACACACACACAAACACACACACACACACTCATACAAACATACAACAAAAAAGTTACTGATCCAAAACACAAAAGCAAATCCACAACCAACTATATACACCCCAACAAAAGGGGGAAGGTGGGAGGGTATTGCCAAAATGTACTAAGTTCAACAAACACACTGTCTTACTGGCACTCGGTAGATTCCCAAAGCTTATCTAACCTGGAAGGAGGTAGGATAAGTGTCCAGGAGCTTCTGAAGAGGGGTCTTCATGAAACCTGCTGTGGATCTGGAAAAAGTATCCAGTTTGTAGTGCTTTGTGATGGTATGGATGGAGGAGCACATTACTGCCTTTAAGATACTTATGGAGTCCACTCGTTTCCAATATGCCACAGAAGTGGAAAGGTCCTGGTGGAATGTGTCTTTATCTTGCTTGGATTCATCTTTCCATTGTGGGTGTAATAAAAAAAACAATACCAGAGGATAACCAACATGCAATGGATTTCATAGAGGCAGATTGACCATTCATTTCTCCAGAAAAGGAAATAATAAGCCTTTCGGTCCTCCTAAAGGGCTTTGTTCTGTCAAGATAGTACCTGAGCTGCCTATGCACATTCAAGGTATGAAGCGTCCTCTCTCCCCTTTCCTTAGGTTATGGAAAGAAGAGAGGGAGATTAATAGACTGACTGATAGTGAATTCTGAAACTACTTTTGGCATGAAAGAAGACTATTCCTGTGGAAAATCAGGTAAAGTTGTCCCACCATGAATGCTTGCAACTCAGAAACTCACCTTGCAGATGTCAGAGTAATAAGTAAAACAGTTTTTCATGTTAAGAACTTGAGATCAGTGTGAGCTACCAGTACAAAAGATGGTAAAGTCAACTTTTGAACAACATAATTTACGTCACAAAAAGGAGGAATTTGGGGGTCTCCTATGCTATACTCCTTTCATGATTTGTTTTACCAAAAGAAAAGAAAGAAGAGGATCCATTGGCAGACAAGCAGAGATGTCCACTAAATGCACCTTATTGGATGCATAAGATACGCCATCCTGAAGTAGCTCATACAACTGTTTCAAGACCAGAGGAATATTAACCTCAATGGATCCTCTGTTTCCATTCAGACTCCATTTAGAAAACATCATCCATTTGTAAACATAAGATTTTCTAGTAGCAGGATTTTCATCCTCCTTTAACAACTGCTGCTCATTCTCATGAAAAAAAGTGCCTAAATGGGGTCAAGATTGAATCATCCAGTCTATCAACTGAAGTTTCTCCAAATCAAGGTGCCCTAGTCACCCCTCAGACTGTGTGAGCAGATCCAGAGTTTGAGGAAGTCTGTGGTAATTGCTCTTGGCCAATACTATTACTAGGGAGAACCAAGATTGCCTGGGCCAATAGGGTATCAACAGACTGATCTTTGCACTTCTCTTTAAACTTCAGAAGTACCTATTAGATCAGTGGAAATGGTGGAAACACAAAGGAACATTTCTAGTCAAGGGAAAGAGAATGCATCTGTCCTCCACGCATGGCTGCAAGAATGTCTGGAACAGAATTTCTCCAGCTGTAGGTTTTGAAAGGAGGTGAACAGATCTATTTGAGGCATTCCCCACATCTGGACCAGATCCTGGAACACCACTGCCTGGAGCTTCCACTTGTGTAGGTCTGCCAGGATCTGCTTAATCTGTCTGCCACAGTGCTCTGCTCTGATGGTATGTGTGATTTGTGATGAGTCAGAGAGTGCTGAAAAGCGTGTTCTTAGTCTATCATTGCCAATAGGATAAGACATTGCACCCCCTTGTTAGTTGAGATAAGACATCACTGTGGTGTTGTCCATACCTACTAGAAGAGGACCCAGAGACCAAGGGCAGTTTAAGACTTTCAAGGCATGACTCACTGTCAACATCTCCTTGATACTGAAGTGCTTCCATGCATCCTTGAGCCTGTAAGTTTGCATTTGCTTCCCCATTGACACAGCTCCCAGACAATGTTGGAAGAATCTGTCTGGAGGGAACAAAGAATGGATTAATAATCAACTAATCTCTCCACCACTGTAACTATCATCTGAGAAAGGACAGTACTGGCAAATGGGATTCCAGGAACTGGAGATGATGCGTCCAACTACTGTGGACATATCTGTGACGCCCGTGCCCTGGCCCAGCAATCAAGGAGCCTCAATCCTCACCACTAACATTAGAGAGGGTGTCTCATATATGAGAGGAAAGGATAACAAATACACACAGTAAAGTGCAATTTCCCTTAAGAGCACACAAAGATCACAGTCAGTCCGGGGCTGGTTGCTCCATTGCTCCCCACGTCCCGAATAAGACTCCCCACTGACACAGCTATAGGGTCCAGATCTCAGCCTAGCTGGGCAAGCTAAAATCTCCAGCACCCACTCTGTCCCACCAGTGCTTTGTGTCCCTGCCCAAATAGCTGACACACACACACTTTGAGATAAGAGTTTACACAACCACACAGACACTTCTGGGGAAGGCTGGCACAGGTTCTCCAGCTGAGTCCCTTTTACTCAGACTATATGGTAGTAATTACTGCCAACACCCAGCTAATATTTATCAGCTACTCAAAGGCCCTTAAAAGGGTGTCTATTTATTACTGTGCAATATTATTATCCAATTGGTAAGTGTGACTAATCAGTCAAAGCTTATTTGGAGTGACTTAGACAGTAAACTCTATAAATATGCAATGTAATCTAGAGCTTAAATTATCTCTACACAAACCAGCCACAGTTAAAAAGTTTTAAAATATTTAATAATAAATAATTAAAACCACAAAACAATACTTTCTTCTACACAGTCAGTGCTAGTCAAGAGTTCAGAGATCACACAGAAATACTTAAAATAATTCAGTAGAACAGTTCTGACATCACAGAAAAACACTTAGTCTAAACTACTTCTAGGAGAAAACACAGTTCTAACATACTACTTACATAAAGAGAGCATAAGGCAGTGCTGAGTTGGATGCTCAAGACAAAAATGCTTAATAATCACTGGCTCTCGCTGTTTAAATTGAAACTGCAGTTCTGATATAACATTATATCATTTCACACTTTCTTTGTGTTCCCAGGCTGACAGAAACTGCATTTACATTCTTTTACACTTAGAGCAATAAAGGACATTCCACGTGTAAATTCTGGTCATTAACTTTAGCCTTAAAACAATAGGCAGGAAGCCTTCATGTAGCCCGGCTGGAGTCGACTTTAGATCAAAAGGTCACAACATGCTTTACTGGCTCAGTAGAGAGCACTGCTGCCACATTTTTGTAATAGCATTTTTTTCATTTAAGACAACAAGTCTGTGATTCACATTCATATTTACAAATGATAGAATTATGTATAAAATTCTATCTGGCTAGGCTAGCAGCCTTCACCCATCTCTACCAGTCTTCACATTTCTCCCCTCCCGGAGAACTCAAGTTAGTTTTTGAAGTGACCCTTGAGAAACGCAGTTTGAGAGGGTTAGGT
The DNA here is from genome assembly GCF_019279795.1 of Protopterus annectens. NCBI lineage: Eukaryota > Metazoa > Chordata > Ceratodontiformes > Protopteridae > Protopterus > Protopterus annectens. The sequence goes on from NC_056729.1 coordinate 295,679,663, forward strand.
CTATCTGAGTATGCCTACCCCATTCCCTGTCTTGAGAGCCCATCTGCATTGGCATTGCTATTCCCACTGCGGTGCTGCACTGACATATCATATGCTTGCAACCCCAGGCTCCATCTTAGCAACTTTGCATTTTGCTGACTGGCTCTGTTTAACCATGTTAGAGGGTTGTGATCTGTCATAACAGTGAATTTTCTTCCATACAGATAAGGCTGAAGTTTCTGCAGTGCCCACACTATGGATAGACATTTCTTTTCTACAGCTGCATAGCATTCCTTCCTAGGTTGGAGCCTATGATGGAGATAAACCACTGGGTACTCTTCCCCCTCTGAAGAAATCTGGCTAAGTGCAGACCCCACCCCATGGTTTGAAGCATCCACCTGCACAACAAATTCTTTGCTGTAATCTGGACTGGCTAAGACAGGGGGTCCTCCCAAAGCTTCTTTAAGCTTCTGGAATGCCTGCTTACATGCTGGGGTCCACACTACCTTATCTGGCCTGTTCTTCCTTGTCAGGTCTGTGAGGGAAACAGCTATGGTACTATAACTGGCAACAAGCTTTCTGTAGTACCCTGCTATCCTAAGAATGCCCTCACCTGCTTTTTAGTAACAGGTGCAGGCCATACCTGAATGGCTTCCACTTTGGCAGGTTCTGGCCTTATTTTACCACTCCCCACTCTATGTCCTAGGTAGGAGACCTCCGGCATACCCACATGACATTTGCTTGGCTTAATGGTCACCTCTGCCCTCTGTAGTCTGCCCAGTACCTTCCTGACATGCTGAAGGTGCTCTGGTCAGGAATGGCTGTAGATGGCAATATCATCTGGGTAAGTAAGGGCAAGCCCTCCTGCTCCTACTAGGATAGGATCTACTAGCCTCGGGAAAGTTGCTGGGGCATTCTTCATTCCAAAGGGCATCTTTGTAAACTCATACAAGCCAAACGGAGTCACAAAGGCTAACTTTACTCTAGCACTGGGAGTCAAGGGCATCTGCCAGTGACCCTTGGTAAGATCAATGGTTCTAAGATACTTAGCCCCACCCAGCTTCTCTAGGGCCTCATCTGTCTTAGGCATGGGGTAGGCATCTGACTCTGTGAGACAAATTTCCTGTAGTCCACACACAACCTGGTGCTGCCATCCTTCTTTGGCACCAGCACCACTGGGGAGGCCCAGGGACTGTTGGACTCTTGAATCACCCCTAGTTCCAACATCTCCTGTACCTCCTCCCTCAGAATCTGTTTGACTCTCTCAGGCACTCTAGAAGAGGCCTGCCTAATAGGCCTTTGGGGTCCTGTATCCACCTGGTGCTGCGCCAGGTGGGTGCACCCTGGTTTTCCAGTGAACATGTCACCAAATTCCTGCAACACTGCTCGGATTTCTCTAACCTGGGTAGGAGAGAGTTGCTAGGACATTGCTACCCCTTCCACTGAGGTGTCAGCCTGAGCCTCGCTGAGGAGATCAGTCCCCAGATCTCCCTCAGACTTCTCCTGCAATCCACTGCAAATGCTCAGCACATGGGCCTCCCTATCATGGTAAGGTTTCATCATATTAGCATGGTACAATTTGTGCCCCTGCCTTCTGCATAGCAGTTCCACCATGTAGTTAACATCACTTACCTTTCTTACCACCTTGTAGGGACTCTCCCAAGCTGCTTGCAGCTTGTTGTGTCTGATAGGGATGAGAACCATTACCTGCTGCCCCACAGCATACTCTCTAGCTTGAGCATTCCTGTCATACCGGACCTTTTTCTGTTGTTGGGCTTTTGCCAGGTTCTCCTGGGCCAAGCCCATGAGTTGCCTGAGACTTGTCCTGAGGTTTATAATGTATGCCACAACAGACTCCTTGTGAGCCTCACACTCTGCTTCCCACTCATCTCAAATTAAATCTAGAGGTCCCCTCACCCTATGCCCATACAGCAACTCAAAGGGTGAAAAACTTGTGGATTCCTGGGGATCCTCTCTGTAAGCAAACAACAGATGGGGCAAATATTTGTCCCACTCCCTCTTAAACTGATATGCAAATGCCCATAGCATGGACTTGATTGTAGAGTTTAACCTCTCAACAAGACCATTAGTCTGGGGATGGTAGGGGGTGGTCTTCATGTGCTTCACCCCACAGGACATCCACAGACAAGCAAGCAGGTCTGTCAGTCAGTATTTCTTTTGGGAAACCTACCCTGCTGAAAATCTCTAACAAAGCATTTGCCACCTTCTCTGCCTCAATGGAGGACAAAGCCACTGCCTCAGGGTATCATGTAGCATACTCCACTACCACAAGGATAAACGTTTTCCCTGTGGAACCTGTGGTACTCAGAGGACCCACAATATCCATAGTTACCCTCTGAAATGGTTCCTCAATCACAGGCAAAGGCATCAAAGGAGCTCTCACCTTGTCGCCTGCCTTGCTTACCTTTTGGCACTTCTCACAGGTCCTGCAGTACCCTGTTACATCTCTGGAAATTCCAGGCCAATAGAGGTTCTGCATAATATACCTCTTTGTATGTTTTATGCCCATATGACCTGCAAAGGGAATATCATGGGCTATGGCTAGAAGCACCAGACAGTAGGCTCTAGGCACTACCAACTGCTGTACTCTCTCAACTTCTAGCCCTCCCTCAGGGGTCCACTCTCTGTACAGTCACCCTTTGTCCCAGTATACAGATCCCCCTTTCCTTGAGAATCAGGTGCATCCCTAGCTACCTGCCTCAGGCCTTGGAATGTAGGGTCTGAAAGCTGAGCCTGTCTGAACTCTCTCCTTGTAACCCTTCCCAGCTCCCCTTCCAAAGGAAGTCTGCCATCCTCTGACAGTGGTGCCTCACTGTCAGCCTGGGTACTACTACTCACTTCTATCTTTGCAGTTACTCTGTCCAAGGGACCATCAGTACCCAGAAGCAGCTGTGGCTCACTGCTACTGCATAGCTTTCTCCCTGAAGCAACCACCTCACCAGTCCTGACTGCAAGTATATGGTCTGTCTGGGTCTCCCCAGGCTACCAGACCCACATGCATGTCTCCAAGCTTGACTGAGTGTAACTGCACAAGCACAGGGTACTGCACTATCAAAATCATTCCCTATCAGGACATCTGCAGGTATGTCCTCAAATACACCTACTTGCTGGCTTCCTTTTCCACCCTTCCAGTCAAGGTAAACCTTAGCCAAGGGTATTTGGAATGGGATCCCTCCTAAAGCCCTGACTGGAGTGGACTGCCCAGGCAAGAAGTGCTCCTCTATAACCATTGCAGGCTTTACAATGGTTATATCAGAGGCTGTGTCTCTCTTGGCAATGGCCTCTTTGCTGTTCACTACAATAGGATATAGCCTCTGGTGGTAGATTGGTACCCTTGTTGTCCCAAGACAACCTCCTATTGGCATTTTGTCTTTCCCACTTACTTGCTCCCTCACCTTTTGTTCCCAACCTTGCCTCCGTGGACACCTGTATGCCACATGGCCCCACTGGTTGCATTCAAAACATTTAACCCTAGCTCCTGGATGTGTACCTGGATTAGTGGCCTCCCCTGCTACTGGCAGATTCTGTTGGGGCAGTCTGTGCTGCCCACCAAGGGTTCCTTTAGACCCATGAGCAGTACTGGGGGTCCCCTTCCTGTGCAGGGCTGCCCTGCTTGCCAGGTATAGGGCTCCATTCTTCCCCAACTCATCTGAAGTAGCACATTGTCTATCAGCTAACCAGATCTTCATGCCCTCAGGCAAAGTGTTAAGGGCTTGTTCCATCACCAAAAGGTCTGCCAGCCCTTCAAAAGTGGTGACCTGACATCCACTCACCCACCTATGGAAATAACTGCTCAATTCAGCAACATATTCACACACACTTTCATCTGCCTTGCGTCTATGCTCACATAACTTTTCCCTATACATTTCAGGTCTTAGCTTAAACAGTTCTAACAGACAATATTTTACAGCAGTATAATCAAAACATGCAATGTCAAACATTTTGGACAGAACAGTTACAGCTTTACCATGGAGTAAGGGGATCAGGAACTGTACCTAGAGCCCTTGGTCAACTTCATACTGTTTGCATACCCTCTCAAACATATGAATGAAACTATCAAAATGATCCCCCTCTTTAAACTGCGGAACAAATTTACTGACCTTTTGTGCTTCTGGGGTCCAGTTACTCCCTTCCCCATTACCTCCCTGACTCTGGTGAAGAGTCAGCATCTCCTTTTCATGCTGCCTCTGCCTCTCTTGTTCCTCAACTTGCAGACATAACAGTTTCTCATTCTCCTCAGTGTGTAGACTCCTCAGTCTCTCAGCTGCTTCTAATTCCACACACCTGGCCTCCATCTCAAGTCTCTAAGCTCCAGTTGGATTTTTAAGTCCACTGCACAAAGGTTGAGCTGTCCATTCTCCAAGGGAATTATATCTCCACTGCCAGTCTGATTGTCCTCCTGGTTGCTGTTTTCTGATGCAGCTGTAACCAAGGCTACAATGAGGTCTGCCTTAGTCAGATTTCCATACACCATTCCCCTAGTCTGGCATTTCTCTGCCAGCTGGCTCCTTGTCAGCTTTACATACTCCTCTGCTGACATAGTGCCTGCTCACCCTGACTAACTAAGCTAACAAAGAAAATAAAACAATTGTGATCTGAACTCTGAGTGTTCACTGTGTGGCTGTTGTAGAATACAAAACACCTTCAAAGCTCACTGTACACAAGCTACAGGATTCACTCTACCCACATTACTACAAACCAATTAGTATTTGTCAACTAATTAATATGTGATGTGGATATCCCACCGCTGCCAAACACAAATGTGAGGATATCCCAACCACTGCCACCAATTAATATGGTGTGGATATCCCAACCACTGCCATCAATTAATATGTGAGGTGGATATTACAACCACTGCCACCAATTAATATGTGATGCCTGTGCCCTGGCCCAGCAATCAAGGAGCCTCAATCCTCACCACTAACACCAGAGAGGGTGTCTCATATATGAGAGTAAAGGATAACAAATACACACAGTAAAGTGCAATTTCCCTTAAGAGCACACAGAGATCACAGTCAGTCCGGGGCTGGTTGCTCCCTTGCTCCCCAGGTCCCCAATAAGACTCCCCACTGACACAGCTATAGGGTCCAGATCTCAACCTAGCTGGGCAAGCTAAAATCTCCAGAACCCTCTCTGTTCCACCAGTGCTTTGTGTCTCTGCCCAAGCAGCTGACACACGCATACTTTGAGATAAGAGTTTACACAACCACACAGATACTTCAAGGGAAGGCTGGCACAGGTTCTCCAGCTGTGCCCCTTTTACCCAGACTATATGGTAGTAATTACTGCCACCACCCAGCTAATATTTATCAGCTACTCAAAGGCCCTTAAAAGGGTGTCCAATTATTACTGTGCAATATTATTATCCAATTGGTAAGTATGACTAATCAGTCAAAGCTTATTTGGAGTGACTTGGACAGTAAACTCTATAAATATGCAATGTACTCTAGAACTTAAATTATCTCTACACAAACCAGCCACAGTTAAAAGGTTTTAAAATATTTAATAATAAATTATTAAAACCACAAGACAATACTTTCTACTACACAGTCAGTGCTAGTCAAGAGTTCAGAGATCACACAGAAATACTTAAAATAATTCAGTAATACAGTTCTGACATCACAGAAAAACACTTAGTCTAAACTTTTTAATTCCTAGCTACTTCTAGGAGAAAACACAGTTCTAACATACTACTTACATAAAGAGAGCATAATTCAGTGCTGAGTTGGATGTTCAAGACAAAATGCTTTATAATCTCTGGTTCTCACTATTTAAATTGAAACTGCAGTTCTGATAAAACATTACATCATTTCACACTTTCCTGGTGTTCCCAGGCTTACAGAAACTGCATTTACATTCTTTTACACTTAGAGAAATAAAGGACATTCTACATGTAAATTCTGGTCATTAACTTTAGCTTTAAAACAATAGGCAGGAAGCTTTCATCTAGCCCAGCCGGAGCCGACTTTAGATCAAAGGGTCACAACATGCTTTCACTGGGTCAGTAGAGAGCACTGTTGCCACATTTTTGTAACAGCATTTTTTTTTTATTTAAGACAACAAGCCTGTGATTCACATTCATATTTACAAATGATAGAATTATGTATAAAATTCTATCTGGCTAGGCTGGCAGCCTTCACCCATCTCTACCAGTCTTCACAATGCCATTGAATTTTTCTCATGTGAAGATGGGCCAGTGGTATCATGAGAATCATGGATGCCATCAATCCAAGAATTTTTAGGAATTCTCTCACCAAGGTGATATTCCTCTTGGAGAATTCCAGAAACATTGTCTTGTACAACAGGACCTTATCTTCAGCAAAAAGGTCATTCACTTCTTAGAGTCAATCAAGCACCCCAGAAAGATGAGTCTTTGTGTGGGTATCAGACATGATTTTTCAGAGATTTAACTTGAACCCTAGATGGGAGAGTAAGGTCAAGACCTTCTCTAGCAATTCCAAACACCTGGAAGCAGACTCTGCATGAATCAGAAAATCATCCAAGCATGGAAAGATGTGAATGCCCAGAGTCCAACAGTGGGCCCCTACCAGAGCAAGGCACTTGATGAACACTCACAATGCAGTGAATAGCACAAAAGGCAATAGAGAAAATTGATAGTGTGATCCAGATGCAACAAATCTCAGATATCTCCTGAAGTATTGAGCAATGGTGATATGATGAAAGGCATCCTTCAAGTCCAGGGTCACCATGAAGCAGTTAGCCATCAACAAAGGAAGCACTGTCTGCAATGTTTTCATCTTGAACTGGGGGACTTTGATAAAAGCATTAAGAAAAGAAAGATCCAACACCAGCTTTTACAACTGCTCTTTTTAGGGAAGCAAGAAAATTCTGAAGTAGAAACCTCTCCTTCATTCTTAAAGAGAGACCCATTGAGTCCAGAATTTGCTGGAGAATAGGAGGGAATAACAAAGTCCGGTCGAAAGAGTGACAGGGAACCCCCTTGAGCACAGGTGGTTGGTCTTTCCATGGTCATTTCCAACCCATGCCAACAATGTTTAGCACCTATTGCCAGAAACCACTGACAGGTTACCTTGTTCAGAGCTGACTTGAGAGACGAGGCACTCAACAGGGGACTTTATAAAGGTGGGTACTGTGTTTCAGCATAGTCATAAGTTGGGAGGGGAGGTATAATTTTTAGGAAATTAAACCTTCTTGTACGGATTGGTGAAATTGTCATCCTGCCACTTCATTTTATTGCTTTTGTTTTTGTTTGCCTGAGACTTCTGTTTGTTAGACTGCTGAAAGTTATCTTGCTTAAAGGAAGGAAACTTGGGAATATGAATCATTTTTGACACTCCTTACATCAATTTACCTCTGTCATCCCTGTGTTTAAGAGTCTGATCAGCTTATGTGCCAACACAATCAGACTCAAGAACCGCTTTCAAAATCTCATTTTATAGTTCATTAGAAAAATTCTGGGAGTGCAACCAAGCATAACTACTAATTACCACTGACAATATTGCATTTCATGAAATACTAATCACCCCCTCCAAGGCACTTTTTAAGTCATGTTTTGACACCTGAGAAGCATTGGAGACAATGTCTTTAACATTGACCAGACCTTTTGCTCTGCAGGCGATGATGCAGTAAACTTATCTAAATTGTGCATGCCTCTCAACAGAAACTTCTACACAAAACAATGGTAGTTAACACTTTAAAAGCTAACATGTTGGACTGTGCCATCTTCTTTCCTTGAGATTCTAGCCTAGTTTATCTTGAGAGATTGGATTTGAAGAAGACATGGCCTTCTTATTATCAAAAGTCACTAGGAACACAGAAGCAGGGTCTGCAGGCAAAGGGGCTTGGTGGCCAGGCAAGACCGAGCATACCCTAAATTTTCTTAAACAATAAAGAGAGGGAAACTACAAGCTTTCTTGAAGACCTCTTCCAATGCTGGGATTGACAGAAGAAAAGTCTCATTGTCTGAAGTGTCATCCTCCAAGAGATCATAAACCCTATTAATCTCAGAGACAGCCAGAGATTTCTCCCAGTTGAATACACCTCTTAATATAGTCAATATTTGGGAAAAGGAAAACAACTGTTTAGGTACCTATACCTCTTCATCATCAGAGGAACCCAAATGATCTGACTTAGGCAGGTCAGAGTCCTCAGACACAGAATCTCCTTCAAAAAGAGGATCCTTAGCAGATTGATCAGTGGTGGAAGTGCCAGCATTACTCAGAGCCCAGGTATACACCCTGTAGTCAAACTACTTGAACAATGGCTCTAGCCATATATATCATCTCAGCTGAAAACCCAGTCAGAGACTGCCATCCCACCACCTATTGAAACTTCTGTCTCTTTTTGGCATAAACTAGACAATGGAAGAATCCCTGGGGGAAAAGTATCAATACTAGCAAAAGATTCTGCACGCTGACTTTCCATGACCTAAAGGGTCTGGTTCTCCCGTACCTGCAGCAGGCAATGGTACAGCCATGGAGGATGTGTCTGTCTCCTCGTATCATACACAATTGTGGTACTACAACTACCCCAAGGAATCTAAAGGTAACAGAAGGTTAGTGGTCTGATAGCCTGCCCAAAGCTAAGGCTGCTGTAGAGTCACAAGCCATAGGCTGAGACTTTTTTTTATCTATTCTTTTGTTTTAGGTGCAGACAGGGAAAATGGTGGGGGGTCTGAGTCCATCAAGTCAGGGACAAGAAACTAGCTAGCTCAATACCAAATACTGGCTGCATGGTCAGCCCAGTGAGAAAATCCCATTATTCTCCCTCTAAGTAGCAATCTAAAGACTATTTATGTATGGATACTGTTCTAAACTCTGCAATGAGAAAATGGCAGTATTTTCAGTAACACAGTTCAAAGCACAAAATACACACAAAGAAGTACCCTGGTTTTATAAAAAAGGCTAGTTTCAGTCCAAATGAATGGATGCAGCTTAAAAGAGTATTAGACAAGAAATAAATCATAAAGTGATGGAAAATTCCTGTCAGAAATGTTTAATATACAAAATGTTGCAAATCACAATTTAAACAAAAAAAATAATTTAAATGTTGTAATCCTACACAATCCTCTCAAATAATCATAACCCCTCAAAAACTACAATATCAGCAAGTTTTCCTGTCAAAACTTCCAAATGAAGCTTTTAATCAACAGACCTTACTGTGCTAGTCAAAGTAAAAACAGAAGCATATTCAAAATTAAAAAACATTCAAAGCAGCGGAAAGCAGTAATACAAAAGGCAGAGGGAAGAAATAAAACCCAGAAGGAGTTTCTTATATGAACTTTGCAGCTAATGTCACCCAGTTTGTGAGAAGCAACATCCCAAGAGATCTTTCTCTGACTGTGGCACAAGAAAACTGAAAGGGTCCTGTCTGTGAGTGTGAAGGTTTTTCCTAGCCCTAAGATTGGTCCTTCACCCTCACAGACAGGTACTGGGTGGAGTTCTAACTTTTGACAGACTGCCAGAGGTAGGTTAGCAGGGCACTACTATCCATATTGCCAGTAAGACAGTGTGTTTCCTGAACATCACCAGATGTCTGTCATGGAGCTATCACAGCTGTCATAGGATGATCAGGAGAACACAGCGATGAGAGGAAATAAGAGTGGGTGATGGAGGCTACAGCCATATGTCATTGCTCAGGCAACATTGCAGTGTCTCACTCACATCTTTGAGTCATAGCAAGCCACAGGTACAGAAGAACACAAATAAAATATTGATGTTCATACAGTGAAACAGGCTGTCATCCACATTGAACATCATACATAACATAAAGCATATGATTGAATGTAATAACTTATACAACATAGTAAGGAGCACATCTGGATGTCTACAAAAGAAATATCACCACAAGAATACTTTCTGCCAGGTACAAAACCAAACAGGGCTACACTGACATATGTGTGACACACTTGAGGTGCACACATCAGAAGATGTGGCTGTCCAGTTAGGATAGCATCATACAGAAAAGTAATATATGAAGTTAGCTGTGCAGCAGCCAATACCATTACAAATCAAAACCTGTGTATAGGAATGGATCAGCACAAACATAACTTAATTGCAGGTGTTGTAGAGTAAGAGAGTAAGTCTGATGCATTACAAATAGCATAGTAATGTGTAATTGTGTCAGGTAACACACTATGCAACATACAGTAGCATGAGTACTGAAAACATGTGAAGGATTGGCCAAAACAAAATATCTGTATCCCAAACAAGCTTCACATTGCATGCCTGACATGAAATGTCAGACATAAGACAACAATGCAAAGCACAAGTTATTGCTGCAACATGACTTATGTAGATGTCCGAATAAATTTAATCATACACAACATCAGTGACAAGCAGTATACATCAGCCATTGGAACATGCATCATTGTTTAGGACACAGCAACATAGGTATATATTTGTGGGTAACTAGGTAACTATGGGAAGGCACGCATGGCAAGTACATGTCAGCAAGAGGATATCAAAGGTAAACATGTCAACATAAGTGCATATAGTGCTGAGGGGGAAGCATGTGCAGTACCTTATCAAAATGCAATATGTAACAGTGGTATGAATGCAGAGGCATACTAGTGCATGAAGGTATGGCAGACAAGAATGAAATGTGTACTTAACAACCAATGCTGGAAGAATAGTTTAGTATACTGATGATCACAAAACTGCTTGCTATATGTCAGCTATCAAGAGATCCAAACATAGACACAAGGAGATTGTCACATGCAGCATTACAGTAATCAATATCCAAGCTAGTATATAATATTGACAAATATTTATAACCTAGCACAACTTGAAGGCAGTCACTTGGGTTCATATGTGTTTACTAGGCTAACGACCAAAAGGGTCTTTTTAAGCCTAGCCATGCATCCCAAATCTCTGACAAGTTCTGATACCCTTGATAAGTGTAAGCAGGGGTTTGGAAGATGAAACATGTACAAGCAGGGGCCTGGGAGATGAGCCATTTACAGGCTGTCTGTGTCCATTAGTAACACAGGTGCCTAACCAGGGATGAATTTCCTGTTCCCCATCCAATTGTTCAAGTTGAATTTGAATTGGGTTAGGGAGGAACTCTGCTTCATATGGAGGGGGGAGCCTGTTCCATAGATGGAGTAGTCTCTTGGGATACATACTTGTCTCATCAGCAGGTCCTATTTACATCATAGGCAAGGTTTAAGTCTTTAGAACGTGTAATTCTGGTGCTGTTTGTTTTGTGGATATGCAGGAGGTCCATCAGAGTGGGGTTTGACAATGCCCTGTATGTCAGGCATAGATCTCCCCCCTCAAAAGCCTGTAGGAGACAAAATACAGGGATAGGGACTTGAGGCAGTTTGCATAGGGCATTTTACTTACACCCTGTATTCGTTTAGTGAGGAACCTCTGCAGACATTCCAATAGTTGGATATGCCTGGTTAGGTACATACCAAAGGGGACATTGTACTCATTGATAGGTCTGATGAATGCTGAATACAGTGGAACAATGACTTCCTTGGACTTAGATGCCATACCTTTGTTTATAAGTTGTGCAACATAGAATGATTTCCTCACTACTGTAGACACATGATGATCATAGGCTATATTACTATCTGTGCGAGTCCCTAAGTCCCTGACTAATGGGTCAGCTATAAGGGGTGTACTGTCAATATGATAGTTACCAAGGGTGGATGACTTCCCAAATGATACTGTTATGCATTTCTTGGCATTTAGTTTTAGTCCATGGCTCTGACACCAGTTGTTTGTCTGTGTTAGCCCCTCCTGGAGAACATTTGTGTCAGTGTGGGATTCAATGACAGCTCCTAATTTGCAATCATCTGCAAATTTAGTCAGCCAGAGACCACTGTCATTGGCCTTGACTTCATGGAAGTAAATTCAAAGAGGAGCAGTCCAAGGACTGATACCGGAGGGACTTCACTTGTGAATGGCCTCTTTATAGAGGTAGACTCACCATTTCTAACTTCCTGGGTTCTGTCTGTGAGCCATTTGGCTATCCACAGGGTGACATATGAGTTTATACCTAACCTCTTGAGTTTATCAACAATGCCTGAGTAGGGTATTGTGTCAAATGCCTTGGCCAGGTCAAGGTAGGCAGTGTGAAGCATTTTTCCTTCATCCATTGTTTAGGTTACCTTCTCAAAGAAGTCCACCAGGTTGAGTAGGCATGATCTGCCCTTGACGAAAACAAACTGGGATGGGTCCAGTGTCTGGAGGTTTACTATATCTCTACTAATCATTTCCATGATAAATCTTTCCATGGTTTTACATATAAGACTAGTGAGACTTATGGGCCGGTAGTTTCCAGTGTCTGTAGATGGCCCACCCATGTGCAGAGGGATAACTGTTGCTGTTCTCCACTCATGAGACATGAAGCCAGTTTGGAGGCTACAGTTAAATAGTAATTCCAGAGGCCTTGATAGGTCATGTTTCATGCTGTTTAGAAGGCATCCTGGGATATTGTTTGGGCCCATTGATGCAGTATTCTTGGTCTTAGAGAGAGCATTAAGGACCTGTTCCCAAGTGATAGTAGGTGGAGTTATATTTGATGGCATTTCCTGAGGGAAGGTTGAGTGGAAGAGAGAGGTAAAGTTGGAGCTGAATGCATCAGCCAGGAGGTTTGCTATATCTTCTGGCTCATTTTAGGTGGCTCCATTTACAATGAGCTCTGCACACAATTGTGTATTGCCTTTGAGGTTGTGGACATAGCTAAAGAATGCTTTCTGGTTGTCCTTTGCCTGGGAGGCCAAACCTACCTCAAATTTGACTTTTGTAGAATTTATATGTCCTCCGAGTTGTTTGTTTAGTTTGATGAGAGTGCTTTTATCCTGCTGGGTGCTGCACTTCCTAATTTTTGTCATAATTTTCTTCCTTCTGTTATACAGCATATTGATTTTATAATTCCACCAGGGTGGCTTGTTTTTTTTCAATTAGTTCTGTACTTCTTCCTGGTGGGTACAGCTGCCTCTATGCAGCTATTTACATGCTTGTACAGGGTTTTTGTGAACAGTTCTGCATAGGGAGCAGTGTCCTTAGGGTTTATGGGGGGGTTGGAAATTTTCCAGGTTATCACTTAATAGCAGGAGGTTAGCATTAGAGTAGTTCCTGAATTTTCCAGGTTTAGCTTGGGGTCCAGGTTTTATTTTTACTTAAAGGAAACCATTGGTGGTCTGACCTTACTAGGGAAGACATTGGAGTAGTGGGTGTGCAGCACTCTCCCATATTAGTGAGGAAACGGATCCAGTATGGTTGCACCCTTGGTTAGTGTATTGACTATCTGGTCCAGAGAGTTTGTGTCAGATAAATGATCAGAAAAAGTATGTGGCATCAGACATTTGAGAAGCCACAAACAGATGGATTAAGCAGTGGTCCGAAGAGTGGTCATCACTGCCACAAGATCAGAAGGACACAACAGGACAGACATTGGATCAAATGTCAGTGTTTCTGTAATGCAATCTATGGCACCCACACTGATGGCTCAAATAGCAGGTCTGGCTGCCTCTGCCATATTTGCAAACACTTGACCCATGGTGCTGTACCAAGCAGCTGTAAGTAATGACACTAGCATTGTGGGACATGGTGTGGGTAGGAGCTGTAGTGCAATGTGTTTGTCTGGACATGACTGCTGGATTCAGAGTAGACTGGCCAACAGCAGATGTGCATGTACATTGCAGCACAGGCCATGATGCATGAGGGCCATGTGTGAGTCTTATAAGATGGGATCTACCTCTCCCTACTGGAGGTGATCTGCGCATCTGTGCATTAATATGTGTCCACATGCAGTATTTCTTGCCTGAGTCAGACAACTGTAACATTAATACAGGTACCATGCATTTGATATGATTGAATGTAATAATCATACTGGATCTGCATAAAATGTGGGGGTTTAAGCAGTACACTGTGGCATAGCTGATAGTTTAGGATGTTTGGCTTGTGTCATTAAATTAACTCCTAACTAATATGGTGTTTTGGGTTTGAACCCCATTGTTATTTAATTCCTACCATGGAATATATTTCTTGACATTCAGAAATGTGTATCACTCGTTACCTATTTGAGTTAATCTCTGTGTTGTAGTACACAAATCAGGTGACTGTGTATTCCTTCATTATCTGAAGTGCTTCTAGATACTTCTATACCATTTATGTATTTACTAAGTATGTACTTGTGTTCCTGTTGCAGCTGTATCGAACATCCAAACTAAATGTATGTTCAGTATTATGTCTTGCATGATTAATAGTCACTATCATTGATATATGGCCAAGCTAAATAGTTCTGGGAACATTGCAGCAGACTGTGCATTCCATTTGGGTGTGTGTTGTAATCACACCTCAACAATTCTGACAATGTACTCCCTTGACTGTGACGTAGCTGAAGGATTAACATGATAGGTCATGTCAATAACTGTAGTCCACATTACTTTGTTTTTTGTGTCCCAACTCCCCATCAGGCATTTTTGTCTTATAATGCACAGCAATATGCTTCCTAGAGACATAGGCTTGTGTCTTCATGTGCAGCTTCTGTAGGTTCATGCTCATTGTTGTTTGATCTTACCCCCTTATTGTGGGAATGTTTCCATTTTTTTCCATGTCCATACTTTGTGTGATAATATGTATGTTTATGTTTGATGTACACCGTCTATTTGAAAATCTGTTGAGGCATCCTAATTTGTAAACAGTCTAGATATATGGGTGCATAGCTATTTTTATGAGATTGTATGCTATGGCCCACTTATGCAGCATTTGTCCGTTATGTGATGTATGCTATAGGACAGTATATAAACATTGCATGTATTACTGGAGAATATATGCTAAATTTGTAAAGCTCATTTCCCTAACATTACTGCACATATAGCATTACCATTGTTTACTATCATTTAAAAATGTGCTCACTGCAGATTGTATCATCCTTCGGATGTTACCTCAGGATTGTCTCACATGTTATCCAAAAGTCACTTTGTATATAATAATTAATGTGTAGACAGGGACCCATGGCATGGCGTTTCAACTGCACAGTCATAGATCACTGGTATTAGATTTTGATTTAAGTTCTGCTCCCATGACAAACAATGTGTAGCTAGGCAGGTAGGGTTTCTGACTAGTGTGTGGATATAGCTGAAAGCTGTAGGTTTGAATCTAGTCAGTTCTCTTACTGTCTGTGATATAAATCACACTGTGACCTAGCATTGTATAACACTGCTGGATAAGGTGGTTACTTTGAGTAAATTCTGAACTGACTTATCTTAACATTAAATGCTGTTTAACCTCATGAGACACAATCAAATGTGAAATCTAATCTTTCTTTGCTTTTAATTCCTGCAGATGAGGAGGAACATGCATGAAATAGAGCATTGTTGCATAGAGCAGATGCACAGGCTGTTGAGAGGTATGCGTTATTACCTTCCGCCTTATTTCTTTCTAATAGGACCATTAACATGTATCATGAATGTTAGTCAGAGGGCATCCATGTATGCAAATTAGATGGCAAAGCACTGATCATGCATCCACAAGGTATGTATTATAATTGTTAATGTTTTGTTTATTATACCTTTTGCTAAGCATTTTTTAAACTGTTTGTGTACAAGTGCATCTAATGTTAATGGCTTATTTTGAGGTTATAGGATATTTGCTGACACAACCAAATGTTACTCTGCTTTGTTACACTTGCACAGATTGTTCAATGTCAATATCTTATATGTAAGTTGTGTGTGTTTGTTGTGTTGAAAATTATTGCTGATAGCATACAACACAGTTTTTGCTGTGTCTGCTGTGTTACCAGCATATAGTGAGCAACTTATAGGTTCATAGGTTCATAGGTAGGTACTAGGCTATTGGCCCTAGGGCCTATATAAGCCTAGCCAAACGATACCCTGGCTTTTGCCACCCAAGAAAATTATTTTCCTGTGCCCCTGTCAAGCAGAGCCACAGAACTGATCCCCGGGTGAATTTCCTATCTCCCATCCAATCATCAAGATTTTTCTTGAAGAGTGCTAATGAGGAGGTTTGTTTGATATAGATAGGTAGTTTGTTCCAGAGTATGGGAAGTCTCTGAGACAGGAATCTATCCCTCCAGCATGTTCTGTTTATTGTGGTGACAAGGTTTAAGTCCCTAGAGCGTGTAGCTTGGAGGGATCGGGATTTCTTTATGTGGAGCATGTCCAGCAGCTCTGGGATTGACATAGCTTTGTATGTTAGGCAGAGAACACCTCTAAGTAGGCGATATGCGACAGAGTAAAGCTGGAGTTTTTTTGAGACGGTCTGCGTAGGGCATCTGTTTAAGGCCAGTAATCCTCTTTGTGAGGTATTTCTGTGGCCTTTCCAGTTGTTGTAGATGTCTTGTGAGGTACATACCAAAAGGGGTGTTGTACTCTATAATGGGTCTAATGAGTGACGAGTAGAGGGTAACAATGACCTATTTTTTCCTGGATGAGAAACCTTTTGTGATGAGGTGTGCCACACAGAAGGATTTCCTGACTACTGTGGTGATGTGATTATCAAAGGAGAAACTACTGTCCACCTGTGTCCCAAGGTCTCTTATCACACTTTCGGTGTTAAGTAAACTACCGCCTATGTGGTCGTTCATGGGTACAGAGTTTTTACCAAAAGAGATGACAATGTACTTTTTGGCATTGAGCTTGAGGCCATGGCTTTGACACCAGGCATCTGTCTCAGTGAGGCCCTTTTGTAGGATATCAACATCGTTAGGAGATTTGATTATGGCTCCTAGTTTGCAGTCATCTGTGAACTTTGTTAGCCAAAGACATTCTGTGTTAACCTGTACTTCAGAGAAGTAGATACCAAACAGGAGAGGACCTAGGACTGAACCCTGTGGTACTCCACATGTCACTGGTCTGAAGATGGAATTAGAGTCTGCTACTTTCACAGTGTGGGTTCGGTCAGTGAGCCAGTTGGCAACCCATCTTGTGACATAGGGATTTATACCTAGTTTAGTGAGTTTGTCTATAATTCCAGAGTGGGGGATGGTGTTGAAAACCTTGGCAAGATCTAGATAGGCTGTATGTACCACCCTCATCTACAGCTTTGGTGACCGCTTCAACGAAGTCTATCAGGTTTAGGAGACATGCTCTGCCTTTTACAAACCTGAACTGGATAGGGTCCAGAGTTTGGAGATTACCAATGTTATTGTTTTTAAGTTCCATGATGATATGCTCCATAGCCTTGCAGACCAGGCTCGTCAGGCTAATGGGGTGGTAGTTCCTGGGGTCCGTGGTGGCTCCCTCTTTGTGGAGTGGGATAACCGTTGCTGTGCACCATTCAGTGGGCACAAAGCCTGAGGTTTGGCTATGATTGAACATGGTACTTAGGTGGTGTGCCAGTTCATTCTGTAGTTCATGTAGAATGCAGCCTGGGATGTTGTCAGGTCCCATGGATGCTGTGTTCTTGGCTTTGGAGAGTGTGCTTTTTACCTGTGCAGCCATGATTACAGGTACTTTGCATTCTTCCGGTATAGAGATGGGCCCTTTAGGGGATGAGAGAGGGGTAATGTTAGAACTAACCTATCTGCCAGGATGTTGGCAATATCAGTTGGTTCTGTATATTTAGTACCATTGTGCTGTAACTCAGAGCAGATCTGAGTGTTGCCATTGAGATTCTTGACATAGCTATAGAATGCTTTGTGGTTGTCTTTAGAATCCGTGGTGATTTTGTTTTCGTAACTAGCTTTGGAGGATTTTATGAGGGATCTCAGCTTCTTACTGAGGCTGACCACGGAGTTCCTCCAATCATGGGATTTTACTCTTTTTTGCAACAGTTTCTTTCTTCTTTTGTAGAGTTTGTTTATAGCAGGAGACCACCAGATTGGCTTCCTTTTTTTGGAGGATAGCATCTTGGTTCTGTTAGGGATCCATGCACTTGTGTAAGTGCTTAAAAAGTGCAATTGTACAGGATTCAGCAGTTGTATCTCTATTGTCCATCAGCATGGGTGTCATGAAGTTTGTCACTTATGTCTTAAGAAGTGTGAAGTTGGCTTTGGAGAAATTTTTTATGGTGGTTTCCCTAATGGGGGGTGGGGCTGGGATGTGATTGTCTAGGGTGATTTGCTTATGGTTGGATCTGACCAACGAGGAATTGACCTCTAGTGTGGAACACCAGTTGCCCATGTTGGTAATGACCAAGTCTAGGATATTGCTGCCCCTGGTGGGGGTGTGGATAAGTTGATCCAAGGCATTGGAATTTATGAATTCCAGAAAATGTTGAGCGCAAGAGTTGGTACATGAGACGTTTTCCCAGTTAATGGTGGGGTAGTTGAAATTGCCCATTATTAGGGTGTTAGGTTGCACCCTAATATTTTCCAGTGTATCAAGAAATGAGGAGTGGGAATCCTGGGGCATGGTGGGGGATCTGTAGCAAGCTACAATTTGCATTGCGGTTTTGCACAGGGTTAATTGCACTTGGATAATCTTAGATGCATTATGCTGAGCAACTAGTCTGGAGGTGTGGATATCCTTAATGAATATGGCTACACCTCTGCCTTTAGTGTTTCGGTCCAAGTTAGGTGGCCGAAAGGTGTGGTATGAATTATAGCCTGGTAATGCAGTGGTGCTCTCTGGAGCCTTGAACCAGGTCTCTGTCACTGCACAGATGTCGATGTTCTCCATTTTAAGGAGTTCCTCGAGTGAGTGAGTGCATTTTGAGATTTAGACTTGTAGCATTGAGTAGCATTACCCACAGATTTTGCTTGCTTGTACCTGTTATGATGGTGAATTTGTCATTTGAATCTTGCCTAAAAAAGGCACTATAGGGGTGGCAAGAAACTTAGCCAGTATCCGGAATCCCAAGGGCGACAGATACAGGCCATCTCTGGCAAAGCATCGTGGTTTGTCGATCATGTCATCCCAGGCAGACAGATACTGGATCCCCTTAGAATGACACCAGAAGCTTAGCCAATTATTGAAGTCAATCATTTTGTCCTTGTACTGTGGTATCATTCTGGGTGATGGCAGGATGCTACTCAGGGCTAGGGTCATACCTGCCTGGGCTACAAGATCAGAAAGCTCCTCCATGTCTCTTTTCATGTAGTCCAGGGAGGTACGTCTCAAGTCATTCACACCAACATGAACAATGACAGAGTCATATTTGTGCTTGCTGTGGAGTGACCTGAGTGCATGCATTATGTGGCGGATCCTGGCACCTGACAGGCAGCTGACAGTGACTTTCTCGTTGTTTAGCCTGGTGAGTGGAACATCAGTGTGCCTGACTATAGAGTCACCTATGACTAGAGTGTTAGGTATGTTGTAATGCCTTATGGACTGTGGTTGAGTGGCACACTGAGTTTATGGGCTATGTGTCATTTGGGTTGTGTTGGGGGGTGGAGGTTGCTTGCGTTTTTGCTTTGGAGGTCCCTGTTGCTTGGGTAGATTTTTTTGAGAGTCTTCACGAATGTAGGTGTGTGTTTTGTGTTTCTATGTGTGTGTTTTGGTGGTGTAGGTTTTGAGGGACTACGTGATGAGTGTGGTGTGGTGCAAGTGTTTATCTTCTCCTCTTGACTGTCTAGTCCGGTCTTGGGTGAAGAGAGCTTTGCTTCCAGTTTGGTTATATAAGTGCATCTCTCACAGGTTGTAGTGTTGGGTGGTAGGAGGAGAGGGTTGTCTGTGTACATGAGGCAATTGTTGCATTGCCCCAAGACGCCCAGATTCATCAGGTAGACAGGGGAAAACACCGTGAGCTGACCCTTAGACGTGCCTGGGTAGGTGCTTATTTATTAAGTACTAAAAACTGTTTTCCTCTAAACAAGTGAGGAAAGTTGAGTGCTGTAGTAATTTATAGCTTATTTAGTGCTTTCAATGAGTTCTGAACAAGTGCTGAGCTCAAAGAAACAGATTTGAGTGCTGAAACTAGAAAACTGGCTAGTTCTAAGAAACAAAATTAAGCTTCCCTCCAACACAGAAAGACTTGGGGGCTCAGAAGCTTACAAACAGTCCTGGATACAGCAAATCTGTATCTGGACTAGACAACTTATAGGAAAGGCAGGAAGCAAGCTTAGAAAATATTTTTTTTTTTTTTTTTTTTTGTTTTTGTTTTTTTGTAAAGTGGAAAGGGGAAAGGAGGAGCAGAAGCTAACTGGTTTGGCCTTCTCAAATGTTCTCCCTGGAATAGGTAGAATGAGGTAATGGCACTAGATTGGGAGGAGTGTCCCAGATCAAATTTACAGTAGGGGTGGGCAACTGCAAAGCCACCAAGTATAAAAACAGTACACCAAGAGGGAGGGAAGGTGGAAAACAAAAATCAGAACAAACAAACCCAACCAGATGCTTAACAATTGTAGAAAATTCTACTTAATACCTCACACACAGTAAGTAAAATAAAAGTGCTATAAATAACTCAGAAATAAGCAAAAAACAGGATACTTAATGTTATATATCTCAGATTCGTTACCTCAGAGCCCTTCCTCCGACTTTCTCCTATTAGCTCAGTGTGAAATGGCAGAAACAGTCACAAGTTAACTTGTAAGTAACAAAGATGAAACCTGAAACAACTTTAAAAAAAGCTTGAAAGAAATAATGAGGTGCTTATTCCAAGGCATAGTCCAGGCAACCCCAGTCAGCCAATGACCACAAACAATTCACTCTCACTGACATGCTATACTGGCCCTGGCTAAGCTATGATGACCTGGGACATGTGCTCAGACACACAACCTCTAATAACAAACAACTAGGCCCAAAACACAAGCCTGAGTATCAAGGGAGCCCGCAGGATTTTTTGCAGGGGGGTGCAAACCCAGAGCCCCGCCCACACAGCTCCACCCACTCACGCAGCCCCGCCCATGAAGCCATTCCAGTGTCCCATTACTTGGCTATTTCTCCCTATTTGCCATAGACATTGTTCAAATCTCTCAGTGTGCATACTGTTTTATGCTTTACTTCTACAATGATTACAGATGTTTGGATTTAATTTACAACTTTTATTTCAAATGTTATAAGACAAACACTGATAGACATTTACTAAACCTAAACAAAGCAATAGCCTTACAATGAAAACGGACTTAGCATTAAAACTTCTCTACCTTTGAAACCCACATTCACTGAAACAGCAATGAAACCCACATTCAAAAAAAATGCATCTGGCCAGTGTCAGGGTAAGTTTACCTTTGGGCTGTTTTCAAATCGTAGGCTCCTTGCACACATTTTTAGAACCATGCAAAAGTTCTTTGATTCACCTTCCTGGTTGTTTTAATTATACTATAGTTGGCTACAACAGCATAACCATCAATATAAGGAATTATCAAACTGCAACACTGATTAGTTGGCTACAAAAAAATCAGAGGCTTGTTCAGTTTGCAAGAATATGCATGGTACTTAATTAAGAACTACAGATAGACTGCTACATGGTCAACAGACAATGGGAGAATGAAGATAGAGGAGGATAAATTAAGGGTATAAAAGAGGAAATAAAGAACAGAAAATAAAAACATGAAAAAGAAAAAAAAACTGAGGGGAAGTGTGAATAAGGAAAATGAGGTACACAGGCTAAGGAAAAGTAATGAAGGAGAGGGGCAGAAAACAAGGTTACTGCTGCCAACTAGCCAGGGGAAGGAGGGATAAAAGGGAGAGTCTCAACTTATGGGAACTCAACAGAAGCATAAAATACTAAAAAAGTTACAAACGCCAATAAACAATAAGACAATGAATCGCAAAGTGATAGAAAAAAATGGGAGGAAACCCGGAAAGAGTCAATAAATCAAGGTAACAAAAGATTTTACCAGAAGACAAGGACAAATGGTATATTGGACCTATTCAATTATTTTTTATTAGAAAGTTATGTTTTTGCAGGACAAAATGCCAGGCAATTTATTTCTTTTAAGTCTGCTTATATAAAATATCTAAATACATAAAAAGGACCGTGTGTTGCTCACTTTTACACCAAGCATCATTATGCCATGATCCCAAAAGACAGTGGAGACTATTCTGCTGTCTGTTCCTTCTGGATCACATATGCTGATAGGAATGAAGTCTAAAATACCACATACACACAATACTAATATTAAAAATATCCAACTACATTTAAGAAAATAGCACGTACACTTTGAAAATTAAAGTGCAAATTGGATACACATTACACACGTGAACATCTGACAAGCACTCCATTTCAAATAAAACCATGAGAAATACCTTATGTAAAACAATACACTGTTGTTGAGAGAGGGCATTGGGAAGCCAGAGTAAATGGTCTAGAATGTGGCTGCAGAGTCAAACAAAAAAGTACAAATAACGCAGTTAAAGTGCAAGAGGCATCAATCCTGTCAAGTTATCTAAACACAGCTGCAAGCAGAAAAATAAACATAAAACATGATGTGTGACTGATACATGATGTGTGACAAGATGCAGGCTCTCAAAGCACTCCTCAGTATGGAGAACATCGATGTCTGCTGTAACCGAGACCTGGTTCAAGGCTCCTGAGAGCACCCCAGTGCAACCAGGCTTTACCTCGTATCATCCTTTTCAGCCCCAAAACCCAGGCCGAACCACAAAGGGAGGGGAGTGTCCATATTCATCAAGGATACCCACACCTCCAGGTTAGTGGCAACTCATGAAGCATCGGAGACCATCCAGGTGCAGCTAACCGTAGGCAAAACTGCTATACAACTGGTTGCATGTTACAGACCACCCTCCCAATCTCAAGAACCCCACTCAGCCTTCCTGAAGACATTGGAAGATATGAATGTCTCACCAAATACCATCATATTGGGAGACTTCAACTACCCTAACATAGACTGGGTGCACTATTCTAGCCCTAACACCCTAGCCCAAAGGTTCCTGGAATTCATAAACTCAAATGCAATGGAACAGCTAGTCACCTCTCCCACAAGGGGATAATATTCTAGACCTGATCATCACAAACATGGGGACAAAATGCTCCACACCGGAAGTATTCCCATCACTGGTGAGATCTGACCACAAACTAATCACCCTGGATATACATTTACCACCTCCACCCCAGCACAAAAGACTACAGTGAGAAACTTCTCAAAAGCCGACTTTACACTTCTCAAGACTGAGATGGTATCATTTAAGCCCACAGGGCCAATGGAAACCACATCCCACAATGCTGAATCCTACACAAATGCTTTCTACGGACATCTCCAAGAATGCATGGATCGTGCAATCCCAAATAAAACCAAGACCCTCTCCACCAAAGGAAAGCATCCTGTCTGGTGGACCCCAGCCATAAACAAATTGTATAACAAAGAAGGAAGCTACTGCAAGACAGAGTAAAATCCCATAAAGGGAAGGCATCTCTGATCAGCACTAGTAGAAAGCTACGTTCTCTCATAAAAACATCCAAGGCCAACTTTGAGAGAAAAATCGCCAAGGACACTAAAGATAACCACAAGGCATTCTTCAGTTATGTTAGAAACCTGAGCGGAAACCCTCAGATATGCTCAGAGTTAGTACACAACGGCAAAAAATTTACCGAACCCACAGATATTGCCAACATTCTGGCAGACAGGTTCAGTGCAAATTTCTCCCCTCCCTCACCTCCAAAAGAAGAAATACTCATCCCAGCTGAATGTAACCTCCTGTCATCTCTGATGTTCAGGTGAGAACCGCCCTCAGCAAAGCAAAAAACACAGCATCTATGGGACCTGATGGTATCCCCGGCTGCGTGATACGTGAACTCCAAAAGGAGCTAAACCCGCATATAAAAATGTTATTTAACCTTAGCCTTACTACAGGATATGTACCTGAACACTGGCGTACAGCAACAGCGCTCCCACTCCACAAGGGAGGCTCCACTACAGACCCTGGGAACTACCGCCCCATAAGCTTAACCAGCCTGGTCTGCAAAGCTATGGAAAGAATTATTACGGAACTCATAAACAACGACATTGGGGACCTACAGACACTTGATCCCACCCAGGTCGGCTTTGTAAAGGGCAGATCCTGCCTTTTGAACCTGGTTGACTTTTTCGAAACAGTCACTAGAGCCATTGATGAGGGCAAGGCAGTCCATACAGCCTACCTGGACTTGGCTAAAGCCTTGACACAATACCCCACTCAGGGATCATAGATAAGCTAAACAGCTTAAATGTAAATCCATATGTCACAAGATGGGTTGCAAACTGGCTAAAGAACCAAACCCATAAAGTCAAAATTGCGGGAGCCATGTCAGACTCAAAGCCAGTCACAAGTGGTGTCCCACAGGGCTCTGTCCTGGGACCCCTCTTGTTCGGCATTTACTTCTCAGATGTGAAAGCAAACATGGGAGGGTTGTGGCTGACAAAGTTCGTAGATGACTGCAAACTAGGCGCCATAGTCGATACACCAGCTGACACATACATCCTACAGAAAGGCCTCACTGAAACGGACAACTGGTGCCGGAATCATGGCCTTAAACTGAATGCCAAGAAATGTATAGTCATCCGCTTTGGGAAAAACAAAGTACCCACAAATTATCACATAGACAGTAACCCACTGAGTACGGAAAAAGTAATCAGAGACCTGGGGACCCAAGTTGATAGTGACCTCTCATTTGACACCCACGTTGCCAAAGTGGTTAGAAAGACTTTCTACCTCGCCCACCTTGTCATGAAGGGGTTCACATCCAGATCAAAGGAGGTCATCATGCCCCTGTACTCCTCCCTTATCAGGCCCATGATTGAGTACAATGCCCCATTTGGTATGTACCTCACCCGGCACTTACAACAGCTGGAGAGACCCCAGAAGTACCTCACCAAGAGGATCAAGGGTCTCCAACATATGTCATATGCTACCAGGCTAAAGAAACTCCAGCTCTATTCAGTAGCATACCGCCTGCTCAGAGGTGATCTGTGCCTGACGTACAAGGCCATGTCCAACCAGGAATTGATGGACATGCTCCACCTCAAAAATCCAAATCCATAAGAACCACGAGAGCCAAAGATTTAAACCTCAGTACAAACATGAATAGAACATGCTGGAGGGACAGATTCATAACTCAGAGGCTTCCCATACTCTGGAACAGAATCCCAATTCATGTTAGGCAGAGCCCCTCACTGACTCTCTTCAAGAGAAATCTTGACGAGTGGATGGGAGATCGTAGGTTTACCCCGGGGGTCACCCCTGTATCGCTACTTGACAGAGGCACAGTAAACTAATTTTAATAAGTAAGGGGGTCTTCAATGTGTCACTACTAGACAAAGGCACAGTATTCTAAATTTATTCTGTACACCATAGTACCACTACATGGGGTGGAAGGCCACATCTCTATGGCTAGGCTTGCAAATGCCCCAGGGCAGATAGCCTAGTACTAAACTATGAAACTATGAAACTATTTGACAACAGCATGTTTGTGGATCCAATTTCTGCACAAGGAGATATATAATTAAAATACTAACAACAAATAAAAAACTATGAAAAACAAGACCAAAAGTGAGTGTATTCAAAAAGAGATACAAAAATAAGAAATATACACAAGTACAGAATACTGCAAAATACACAAAGAAAAAAAAACTCTGAAAAAATTGGTACACAAGTGCTTGTTCATAGCAAGGAATTGTAGGAGAAAGCATTACTTGGCAGACCAAATTTCTATGCACCTGGTATCATGCTAGAAAAAAGTAGATGGAACAAATGCCACATGACTTTGAAAGAAAAAAGGCATTACACCAGAGTGTTAATCAATGCAAACATCACATACATTCAATATATACAAACGTTATACTTCACAGTGTTTTAAATAAGTAGTGAAAATCCATGTAAATAGGCTACATTTAAAAGGAACTTCTAACACCAAAGAAAATCTAAACAAAATTACTTCACAGTTAAAAATATTCTACTGTAATGTCACTCACTAATACACAATTCATTAAACTGACACTGCCAAGCTGTTTTTTTCAAGGTTTGTTTTAGACTCGTTGTCCAGTTCCTACCACACGGTCTGGTGTGGTTGTACCATTAAACATCAAAAGGATTACATACTTTTCCTTCACCAAAAGAATTATAATGCTTAACAAAAGTAAATCGGTCGATCATCTTAACAAGCACACTAGCCACTAAGTGAACTGCATATGTCAAACAACTGAAAACAGAGGTATCCAAATGTGATCAGCTTCCTTTTTACAGTTTAAAAGCCAACTCACCTGATGCAGGTAAAGTTAATTCAGTACTTATTTTGGTCTCTACTGCCCACTTTTAGGATCAAATCATTAAACAACCGCATTCAAGAAGTTATAACACAATTCAGCAACATTAGGCCAACAATTCACTCAAGATGTTAACTGGCACGGGTGATTTTGTCATGCATGCTTTATAATAAAAGTTGTCAGCAGTTCGTGTGTAACATGTTTGGACTTGACATCTAGATCCAATTCCAACTAAAACACATAACTTGAATTCATTAACCTGGGTAGGATTCTAATGACACCAAAATAACATCTGTTTCATCAACCACTCTTTACTTTTAAGCATTCTTGTTTCTCTAAGCTGAAACAGTATAATATTTTTAACTATAATACAACATAACAGGAGCTCACTCCCCAGCCCTGGCAACGCAGACCCACATCTTGTTGCATCTTCCCTGTTGCTGTGAATACATGCAATAGTCAAAACAATCATTAGCTACACTACTACTTCAGTTATTAAAGCGAACAGCTGCAGTGTCACTTACGTAAAACAAAGAAAAGCATTGTGGTGCCCACTAGGAAGGTCGTTGCTGCCAACACAGGGATGCACTTGCTAAGTTTGAACTTCTTTCCTGTTGGCATATTGGAGCTCTGGACCTAATTCCACTCTGCAGCATAGCCCAAGCCCAGACAAGGGGGATCAGAATGTAAAAGAACCGAAATGTAAGACCTGAAGACAGGCAGGACAAAACAAGCCTCAACTCACTGAGGGGCTCCTAGTATTAATTTGCTGGCCCGAGGCGCAGGCCAGCGTGACTCACCCTTTAATCACCCGATCTGAAGTAATGAGCACAAAGAAACATAACACTGTTGGGTTCAGCACTTACCTGCAGATGGTGACTATGGCTGTCCCACAGAATTCCACATCTCTTACAGATCTCCATTTACTTGCTGTCATACACACACAACCGAATGTCATGTTGTATTTAAAATTGCGCGCGCGGGCGGAAAGGAATACCAGACTGTTTGTGCGACAATGCATGACGTGACAGGTGTGTGCGCGACTGTAACGTTCTTAAAGAAGAACGCCTGTATAAACAAAAACAGTATATATTTTTTTTAAATTAAAAAGCTAGCGTGACAGACTCTTGGCAAGCAAGTCAAAATCCAGGGGGGTGCAAGTGCACCCCCTTGCACCTGCCTGCGGGCGCCCTTGCTGAGTATGGACAATGCTACACTACCAACACTACTTAGGTAGAAAAACTGCAGAAATGTTTAAACAGATAAAGGATCAAGGAGACTCTAGAGAATGTTTGTAAATGCAAACAAGTTATATGATACACTTCTAGCTGGAAATCAGAACAAACAAACCCAACCAGATGCTTAACAATTGTAGAAAATTCTACTTAATACCTCACATACAGTGAGTAAAATAAAAGTGTTATAAATAAGTCAGAAATAAGCAAAAAACAGGATAATTAATGTTATATATCTCAGATTCGTTAGCTCAGAGCCCTTCCTCCAACTTCCTCCAATTAGATCAGTGTGGAAATAACTTGTATGCATAGTAGTGATTCACAGCTTATTGCATGGTGTGCATAACTTCCCTGCTCCTGTATTGAATGGCTGGTGCCTGTCTAACATTATGAGTGATGTTGGTAGAGTTGTACTGCTATGTATTTCATGAGTTCCACTCTGTTAGCACCAATGTGTAGGAGCACAATCCTGTTACAACACTATCTTACATAGACAATTTCACTTGAATGGTTCCCGTGCCAGTCACCATTGTGATGTGTTACTGGGGCTGTTATACACCTTATTCTGTATTTCAATATTGATTTGTATTATTTAAATGGTTTACTGTAGTGCTGTAAATGATCTAATTATAGGCACAGTCAGGCTGAACTTAGGACAAATATGAGCATTTCCTTTTCAGCATTGCTTATACAGGTGTCATTGCGATATTCCCTAGTTCTCTGAAACACATATGACTTGACAGGAAAACATTTATATGTCTGTTATGTACATACAGCATGGCCTAGGCAAGACCATGCTGCCATTTGATATGGCATACTGTAGAGAAGTGATGCATGCATTTGATTCCATTTGGCATGCAAGTATGTTGTGATGTTAACTGTTACCCATGATGCACTGTACAATTCATTTGCTTTTGATTTTAAACTACAGATTTACATATTTAGATATGGTAATTGCAAAAAATATCACATATCCGACACATGTAATCTCCACAGGTGTTAGACATAGCACATATTACAATTTTTTGATTGTAAGTTAATGTTGAAATGACACTTCAATATCTATATGTGTGTGTGTGTGTGTGTGTGTGTGTGTGTGTGTGTGTGTGTGTGTGTGTGTGTGTGTGTGCGTGTGTGTGTGTGCGTGTGGTAATCATTGTATTGACATTGTCAGTCCCTGCCAATTTGTACATATTTTGCTACTCGCAACCTGTACATTGTGACATGTCATATTAGTAATGATTTATTTATGGTGTAGATATGTAACACTTTTGTGTATGTTTCTTTTGCAGACATTATGTATGTTAGTACTGCAGAACATGCACATGTATCAACAGATATCATTCTGATCTCTCATGTGATGTCTTGTAAGTTAGGATACTTTGTTCTATGGTTTATCATGATACCAAGCAAGCACAGGCATGTATGTGCCTCTATGCATTCTTAATATATGTGTTGTGATGGTGTCATTGCTTCATACTCCCTCATTTCAGCATGTGATACATACACATTTCTAGATTTTCTTATGCATTTTTACATTTTTCTTTCCATCTAGTAATGTGACCTTCACAAACATTTGGTAGGTAATCATTACACCAGTCATGTATAGGGTATGTCGATGCTGTCAACTGCACATTTAATATACTGTTATTCTGTTACAGTATGTTGACGTGCTGTTATTATACTCATTTCAAGGTACAGGGTTAAACAGCTGCTCTAAAACATTCTCACCACTGTTTTCAAGCACTTAATACTGCTCACCTCCCAAAACGAACATGGATGAACATGATAACCCTGGTGAAAAATTGTGCCTACCCACCCAGTCATCAACACTAATCTTAAAAGTGGCCAAAGAAATACTTTGACCTGTAGTGGTAACTTGCTGGGTAGGCTGTGAACACTTTGAATATGAAATCTATCCCTCCAGTGAGCCTTGATTAGTTGTTGGTATAAATTCAGTTCTGTAGTCTTCGTGTTTGTAGAGCCATTCATTTTGTAAAGAAAAAGGAGATGAAGTAAGGCGTTTTTTTTTCATAGCTGTAAAACCAAGATACATGTCACCTCAGAGTAGCTGGTAGTCCGAGGAGCAGAGAGTTGTGCTAATGTATCAGGATTTAAGACTCTTGATTTTCCTGGTTAGAAACCTTTGTTGACTTTCAAGTTGAGCAATTTCCTTCAATTTGTACATACCAAAAGGGGAATTGCATTCAATGATGGGTCTGATAAGAGAAAAGTACAGTCGTAGGATGATTTTTTTGAATCGTACTTATTCATTTCAATTTAATAACTAGGTAAGAGAACTGTTTGACAGACCCTTTACAGACACAACCCAGGGTTCCATTGTGCAAGACACAAACAGAACATTATACACAGACTAAATAATACACAGAGGTGTACACATAGTACAGTAACAAAGTAGAATCAGTACATTTGTATATTATTTCAAATTATAAATGCAATAATCTTATTTATAGTATGTACATTTATAGTCGGCAGTTAACCAATGGCAATTTGTTGAAAGAATATCTTTTCAAGAAAGATGTGACTACAGTGTGAGCTGCAAGGACAAACCATTGTCATGGAAATAAGAGCATTTGGTGTGCTTAAACAGTTGTTCTTTTAGTTTGTTTCCAGATAATTGAAGTGTCTCTTGCTGCCTCATGTCTGCAGATAGCTGATTTTAAACAGCTGGGCCTAACCTAGAGATAGCTCTTTCTCCCATTTTAATATGAGAGCTAATGAGGGTAATATTATCTTTTTGGCTGTCTCTAAGTGTGTATTTAGGCTTTGTGATTAACAATTTTGTTTTTGGAGGGGAACTGTGTCTGATTTTTAACAATTTGTAGATTTGACAGCTAAGAAGAAGTGTGGCTCTGTCATTCACATGAAGCCATTTATACTGCTTAGAAGTTTGTAGTGATGAGCTTGAGCCTCTGCAAGAAGAAGAAATCTGCAGATTTTGTTTATAGCAGTTTGTATTTTACATGTGTTTGAGCTGGAATGTAAGGTTACAAGAGGGAGCTCATATTCAATTTTAGGAATAAGCACATTTTTAGTTAAGGCATTACAAACTGTAGGGGTGAAGAGGTGTGAGATTCTATAGCATTGTTTTAGCTAGTAGAGTGTTTAGAGAGCTGAAACTAGAAAACTGGCTAGTTCTAAGAAACAAAATTAAGCTTCCCTCCAACACAGAAAGACTTGGGGGCTCAGAAGCTTACAAACAGTCCTGGATACAGCAAATCTGTATCTGGACTAGACAACTTATAGGAAAGGCAGGAAGCAAGCTTAGAAAAAATATATATTTTTTTTTGTTTGTTTTTTTTTTTTTTGTTTTTTTGTAAAGTGGAAAGGGGAAAGGAGGAGCAGAAGCTAACTGGTTTGGCCTTCTCAAATGTTCTCCCTGGAATAGGTAGAATGAGGTAATGGCACTAGATTGGGAGGAGTGTCCCAGATCAAATTTACAGTAGGGGTGGGCAACTGCAAAGCCACCAAGTATAAAAACAGTACACCAAGAGGGAGGGAAGGTGGAAAACAAAAATCAGAACAAACAAACCCAACCAGATGCTTAACAATTGTAGAAAATTCTACTTAATACCTCACACACAGTAAGTAAAATAAAAGTGCTATAAATAACTCAGAAATAAGCAAAAAACAGGATACTTAATGTTATATATCTCAGATTCGTTACCTCAGAGCCCTTCCTCCGACTTTCTCCTATTAGCTCAGTGTGAAATGGCAGAAACAGTCACAAGTTAACTTGTAAGTAACAAAGATGAAACCTGAAACAACTTTAAAAAAAGCTTGAAAGAAATAATGAGGTGCTTATTCCAAGGCATAGTCCAGGCAACCCCAGTCAGCCAATGACCACAAACAATTCACTCTCACTGAAATGCTATACTGGCCCTGGCTAAGCTATGATGACCTGGGACATGTGCTCAGACACACAACCTCTAATAACAAACAACTAGGCTCAAAACACAAGCCTGAGTATGGACAATGCTACACTACCAACACTACTTAGGTAGAAAAAAACTGCAGAAATGTTTAAACAGATAAAGGATCAAGGAGACTCTAGAGAATGTTTGTAAATGCAAACAAGTTATATGATACACTTCTAGCTGGAAATCAGAACAAACAAACCCAACCAGATGCTTAACAATTGTAGAAAATTCTACTTAATACTTCACATACAGTGAATAAAATAAAAGTGTTATAAATAACTCAGAAATAAGCAAAAAACAGGATAATTAATGTTATATATCTCAGATTCGTTAGCTCAGAGCCCTTCCTCCAACTTCCTCCAATTAGATCAGTGTGGAAATAACTTGTATGCATAGTAGTGATTCACAGCTTATTGCATGGTGTGCATAACTTCCCTGCTCCTGTATTGAATGGCTGGTGCCTGTCTAACATTATGAGTGATGTTGGTAGAGTTGTACTGCTATGTATTTCATGAGTTCCACTCTGTTAGCACCAATGTGTAGGAGCACAATCCTGTTACAACACTATCTTACATAGACAATTTCACTTGAATGGTTCCCATGCCAGTCACCATTGTGATGTGTTACTGGGGCTGTTATACACCTTATTCTGTATTTCAATATTGATTTGTATTATTTAAATGGTTTACTGTATTGCTGTAAATGATCTAGTTATAGGCACAGTCAGGCTGAACTTAGGACAAATATGAGCATTTCCTTTTCAGTATTGCTTATACAGGTGTCATTGCGATATTCCCTAGTTCTCTGAAACACATATGACTTGACAAGAAAACATTTATATGTCTGTTATGTACATACAGCATGGCCTAGGCAAGACCATGCTGCCATTTGATATGGCATACTGTAGAGAAGTGATGCATGCATTTGATTCAATTTGGCATGCAAGTATGTTGTGATGTTAAATGTTACCCATGATGCACTGTACAATTCATTTGCTTTTGATTTTAAACTACAGATTTACATATTTAGATATGGTAATTGCAAAAAATATCACATATCCGACACATGTAAACATAGCACATATTACAATTTTTTGATTGCAAGTTAATGTTGAAATGACACTTCAATATCTATGTGTGTGTGTGTGTGTGTGTGTGTGTGTGTGTGTGTGTGTGTGTGTGTGTGTGTGTGTGTGTGCGCGTGTGTGTGTGTGGTAATCATTGTATTGACATTGTCTGTCCCTGCCAATTTGTACATATTTTGCTACTCGCAACCTGTACATTGTGGCATGTCATATTAGTAATGATTTATTTATGGTGTAGATATGTATCACTTTTGTGTATGTTTCTTTTGCAGACATTATGTATGTTAGTACTGCAGAACATGCACATGTATCAACAGATATCATTCTGATCTCTCATGTGATGTCTTGTAAATTAGGATACTTTGTTCTATGGTTTATCATGATACCAAGCAAGCACAGGCATGTATGTGCCTCTATGCATTCTTAATATATGTGTTGTGATGGTGTCATTGCTTCATACTCCCTCATTTCAGCATATGATACATACACATTTCTAGATTTTCTTATGCATTTTTACATTTTTCTTTCCATCTAGTAATGTGACCTTCACAGTTGGTCATTACATGACCATAACATTTGGTAGGTAATCATTACACCAGTCATGTATAGGGTATGTCGATGCTGTCAACTGCACATTTAATATACTGTTATTCTGTTACATTATGTTGACATGTGCTGTTATTATACTCATTTCAAGGTACAGGGTTAAACAGCTGCTCTAAAACATTCTCACCACTGTTTTCAAGCACTTAATACTGCTCACCTCCCAAAACGAACATGGATGAACATGATAACCCTGGTGAAAAATTGTGCCTACCCACCCAGTCATTAACACTAACCTTAAAAGTGGCCAAAGAAATACTTTGACCTGTAGTGGTAACTTGCTGGGTAGGCTGTGAACACTTTGAATATGAAATCTATCCCTCCAGTGAGCCTTGATTAGTTGTTGGTATAAATTCAGTTCTGTAGTCTTCGTGTTTGTAGAGCCATTCATTTTGTAAAGAAAAAGGAGATGAAGTAAGGCGTTTTTTTTTTCATAGCTGTAAAACCAAGATACATGTCACCTCAGAGTAGCTGGTAGTCCGAGGAGCAGAGAGTTGTGCTAATGTATCAGGATTTATGACTCTTGATTTTCTTGGTTAGAAACCTTTGTTGACTTTCAAGTTGAGCAATTTCCTTCAATCTGTACATACCAAAAGGGGAATTGCATTCAATGATGGGTCTGATAAGAGAAAAGTACAGTCGTAGAATGATTTTTTTGAATCGTACTTATTCATTTCAATTTAATAACTAGGTAAGAGAATTGTTTGACAGACCCTTTACAGACACAACCCAGGGTTCCATTGTGCAAGACACAAACAGAACATTATACACAGACTAAATAATACACAGAGGTGTACATAGTACAGTAACAAAGTAGAATCAGTACATTTGTATATTATTTCAAATTATAAATGCAATAATCTTATTTATAGTATGTACATTTATAGTCGGCAGTTAACCAATGGCAATTTGTTGAAAGAATATCTTTTCAAGAAAGATGTGACTACAGTGTGAGCTGCAAGGACAAACCATTGTCATGGAAATAAGAGCATTTGGTGTGCTTAAACAGTTGTTCTTTTAGTTTGTTTCCAGATAATTGAAGTGTCTTTTGCTGCCTCATGTCTGCAGATAGCTGATTTTAAACAGCTGGGCCTAACCTAGAGATAGCTCTTTCTCCCATTTTAATATGAGAGCTAATGAGGGTAATATTATCTTTTCGGCTGTCTCTAAGTGTGTATTTAGGCTTTGTGATTAACAATTTTGTTTTTGGAGGGGAACTGTGTCTGATTTTTAACAATTTGTAGATTTGACAGCTAAGAAGAAGTGTGGCTCTGTCATTCACATGGAGCCATTTATACTGCTTAGAAGTTTGTAGTGATGAGCTTGAGCCTCTGCAAGAAGAAGAAATCTGCAGATTTTGTTTATAGCAGTTTGTATTTTACATGTGTTTGAGCTGGAATGTAAGGTTACAAGAGGGAGCTCATATTCAATTTTAGGAATAAGCACATTTTTAGTTAAGGCATTACAAACTGTAGGGGTGAAGAGGTGTGAGATTCTATAGCATTGTTTTAGCTAGTAGAGTGTTTTGCTTATAAAATTGACAGTATGTTTGGCCAATGAAAGAGTAGGGTCCAAGGTGATCCCTAGGTACTTCTGTTTAGTTACTAGTGGTAGTGGGTTATCTTGAAAAAACTGCCTTGGAAATTAACTGGGACAGACTGAAGGCTTTATTGACTATGGTGGAAACATGATGATCAAATGAGAGAGAGAAAACTGTCCACTTAAGGTGGACCTAGGTCTATGACTGTGTCTGTGTGAAGAAAAGTACCATTAATAACTGTAACCATTTAATATTCTCAGATTCATTAGTTTAGTACAAGTCCTGGAATAGTGAACTGAATGAACAAAAAATGCACACTTAAATATACTACTCAGATTGCTGTCCTCAATGTATTCCCTATTCTTTGAGTTATGGCGATCTTGGAATTGTGAAATATGTTTGGGGTGGGGACATGCCCTTCATACTGAGTGGTGCGGGGAAGGCTTAGCCTCCAGCTAAAAACAACTTTGAAAGTGAACACGGATGTTCAACATTTGTTCTTCACCTGCATTTTTATATATTTTTTTCATAATTCCAGGGCTTACACTTATGAATCTTTGAATTATAATAGTGAGTCTTTTAGAACACTTGAAGTCGTAGAAGCTTTTCTTCTGAATCTTACTTTGCTGGGTTTTTTTTCTGATTAAGCTTAAGAGCATTTTCAATACACCAGGTATGTACACATTTCAGCATTTGTTGTAGCTGTTTAGTATCAGTGGATAAACAGGTAATAGTTCCCAGCTCACAGTCACTGTGAAACGTGGTCAGCTATACTTCTCAGAAAATAGCTTGGATATTTGCAAAATAAATTCCAAAGAAGACAGGGCCTAGCTCTGATCCCTGTGATACCTCACTAGTTACAATTTTCTATCCAGAGGGTATATCAGTAAGTTTCCAAACTGTTCTTTATAACTTGCCATTTTATCTTATATAAACTTTCTATGTCATTTTTAATTTTCAATTTGTACATTCTTGAATTTATGTATTTTTTTTTTATTTACACACTCTGGAATTTATGTAATTTTTGGCATAATTTGGAGCTTTTCTCCTTGGGTCTCCATTGAAAATGGGCCTTTGGCTCAGTTAGACTAACCTAGTTAACAAATGATAAATAAACAAATAAATAAATAAATGTTGGGACCCACTAAAGGGAATCCCAAAACATGGAGGCAGAATGCCAGAAAGCTCAAACTTGTATATAAAAAGTCCAAGACCCCAACTCCCAGAATATTCCCTTTTCTCTGAGGTATGACATTCCCAGAGTTGGTATATATACGTTCAAGGGATGTGCAAAAAGAATTTTAAAGAGAAGAGCAATTTTCTAGATTCACTCTTGTCCTGTGCTTTCGTAATTTGTTTTTCAGCTTTTTGGCACGTGGTATTTCGAGTGCTGACATTTCAGTCGGGTGCCTTCACAAACTGGGATCTGTCAGGTAGCTAATTCTCACTCCTGTGGTCAATGTAAGGATTCACATTGTTTAACATTTCAATAATATCAGCAAGAGGGATAGTGTCAAAAGGCTTGGTTCAAGTTGAGATAAACACAGAGTGACCATTGTCTTCAGCCTCCATCATCTTTTCAAATAGGCTTACAGGACCTGCCTTCCACAAAATCAAACTGAATGAGGCCTAGATCAGTTAACGTGTATTGGTCATGATCTAAAGCAAAAGAAAGTAACAAACCTTTGGAGTTGGATATAACCCCCTTACCATAAGATTACTAAATTACACAGTTTTTGATACAAAACTTGAGTAATTCTTGCAGTTTAATTTCATGGTAAGGATAAACCACTGTATATTTTTCCTCAGAGCTGAAAATCCTTGCCATGACACCATAAAGGTCTAAACTCACAATGCCTTGCTACATACTTTAATATATAGACCATTGAGTTTTTGTGTTAAATGCATCATAAGTAATCGTCTAATTCTTAAAGATGGGACACCTAACTTTGAAAATCAACACATGTTGATGTAGTCGTAAAACCACAATGTAATTAAGAAGCATCTCCCCTAAAGAGGTAAGTTGATTGTGATTACCTGCAATGCTTTGCAGTCACATGCTAATCATTGCTCAATACCTACCATGCCATAATTTGGTGGGTGTGGTTATACAGAAAAGCTGAGTAAATGATAAAAGTAAAAAAAAAAAAGCAAACAGTGCACTATAATTTTCATTTTTTTTTTGGCAAAATTATTTGTGACCTTATTATGTGAAGTACAATGAGAAATTAAATTAATTGCAAAACGGAGATGCTTCTAAACATGACCAATACACTTTAAGCTACCTGTGTCCAAATATGTTGTTGAGTTCTGCTATGATATGTTACATGGCTTTGCATATAAGGCTGGTTAGACTGACATGCCTAGGTATGCAGAGGGTCCGCCCTCATGTAGGGGAGTCACTTATTCATGATTAAAAGAGAAGGGATACAAATTTTTAATCAGACTTAATTATGAACCTTAAACTGAGTGACATATCATCTACTTCTTTTCATTTACATTTACTTCATGCATCAGTTAATTTATCCCTTCCTCACTGCTCTTCGTATAGTAAAGAGTTTCTTTTTAAGGTGCATCCTAATTACTTTATTTGCCTCAAAAACTCCTGTTCTATCATCTCTTCTTACCATAAATGTGCATTATATTTTTTGCCTCCTTAATGAAATCAGTCCTTTCTGTACATAACTCTCTAGTTTTTAATAATTCGCAAAAAGGCAAAGCAATGAGTACATGAGAGGGATGGCAGTTTCTACTGTCTTAAAATTTAATGCTGAAGTTGGCTTCTATAAATACATGATTTTTTTTTTTTACTGTTATACCTTGTAAATATTATTGTGTGTAAATGCACTTCAGGGAATCCTTGGTTTTGTAGTTCGTGCTTCTTTTATATAATTTCCCTTACCTAGTGATCGGTAGTCAAGCTGAACCACTTGTTTCTGAAATTAGTTCCTCCGTCTGCCAAAATGTGAAGGAGGAGAGGAGAAGAGATGGGGAGAAGTAGAGGAGAAGGAAAGAGCTAGCAAAGTTAGAAATTATTTTTTTTAACTGGGTATGAATCTGTTTCCTGTTCCTATACCCTGATGCTTACTCCAGCTTCCACCATCTCTCTTTTGCTTTTTCTCAACATCTCTTATATTAGTTGTACACTGTGGATTGGTTGTGGTAAAAGGTTCAGTGCTCTGTAAGTAAGTTATTTCTAAATTTAGAGACCGGTGAATGAAAAGTTGTTTAACAGATTGGATAGCTTTTCCTTTCTTTTCTAGTATCTTAAAAACTTCTTGATAAGGGGTCCCAAACAGCAAGAATTTTTATAGAAAGGAGTATTTAATGCTGCCTGTTGACATCTTTAGGCTAAGGAAGAATCTTTAGTCGGCCATGCCTATGCATAAAGGTGCCTGTATCTGCAGTCCAGGCACAAGCATACTGACAAACTGATGCAATGTTCTCCCATTTTCATGGCTACCTGAGTTAGCCCACAAAAGCTTTCCTAGAAAAGCTCTTTTCATAGGCCATTCAGTATCTTACATTTGTCTGGGGCTGTTCCCTGATGTTGTTTTATATGGATTTGCAGTTAGTGGCCCTTATGCTAAAGGCTGATGAGGTACATACCTTCCTCTCTCTGTTATTATGAAGGGCATTAACTCTTGGTGCCAATTTATACAACCATATTCGATTGATGGATATCACTGCCTGCTCTGTTATTGAATTGCCAAATAAATATTTGAATTTCTCTCACACTTTGCATAACTGGATGGCTTATTTTCCTGAAGCAGGCAGATACAAAGCTAGTTTGAGGGAGGCATTCTCAGAATCATCCTCAAAGGCTAGGATATTCAAACTCTGTTTATGGATTTCAAAGTAATTTTTAATGTCCTACTTGGGTTGCTTGCTTGTTACATTTATTGTTGTCCCAAATTAAATGTCTTCTGGAGAGGATCCTATGGATATGGAGTCTTGCATAGCAGTATCACAGGTAAGGGGAGATTACTTCTAGCCTGAATAAGCTGGGTTCACCACTTTCTCTAAATCTGGGCCTGATATCTCGGGGGGGGGGGTGTATTTGCTTGTTGTTAGAAACATGGTGCCTGAAATAGATGACACTGCAGGAGAAAGAAAAGGGGCATTGTTTGCTAGCTATACGATATTCTTAATCGAAATGCTTATAATCAAAATAAGTGAAAACCAGTGCAGATGTGAGTGGATTGGACATCCCTGCCCTAGATGTTTGTCTCTGCAGAAATAAAAATGAGGACACTGTTTGCTGCAGTGGTGTAACATTTACAGGGACTGCATAAGGTGAAGATCACACTGATATTCTTTATCCTTGAATGGCAACCCTATTAATAGATGCATAGCAATAAAAGAGTTGTGGTGCAATAATGCAGCATATGCCTGTTGTTTTGTTAGCACTCTGATACCAGTGTGTCTCTAGACAGAGCTAATAATGAATGTGATGTCCCTCCCCTGGGCCAGTGATCAAGGAGCCTCAATCCTCACCACTGACATTGGTGGGGAACATTTACTAAGAAAAAAAATAGACACACAGTATTTTCAGATGCAGTTCTCTGCACCAAGTATAATTTCCCATAAGAGCAGACAGGGAATGCACACCACAGTCCTCAGGCTGGGTTTTCGCTCCATGACCCAAATAAGACTCCCCACTGATCACACAGAACTGAGTCCTTAGCTGAGTGTTCCATACCAAGTCCTCCACCACCCTCTCTCTGAAATCAGTGCTCTAAGTGTCCCTGTTCAAAGTAGTTGTCACACGCTCTTTTGAGATTTGGATTTTCACACACACACACACACACGCACATACACACCTGGGAAAGGCTGGCACAGCTTACCTGCTCTGACACCTCCACTCAAACTATAAGGGTAGATTTACTGCTACCAGAAGACCCAAAGCCAGCTACTTTCAGGCTCTTACCATGGTACCCAATTACACTTATTAAAATGAATACTTATACAAATGGTAGTGTTAACCAAGCACCAAGACTTTCAGGAGCATGAAGCCACAGTGCCACTAAATAAATGCAAGTACTCTCAAAGGTTAAATATTTTCTAAATGACCAGCCACAATGAAAGGTTTAAATAGATTTAATAATAAATAATTTAAAAAAATCATGAAAATACTGAATATCTATTTACAATAAACACCAGTGTTTCAATCACAGGAAGTATAAAAAACACAGATGGAAAGACTCAGACAGATACAGAAAAAACTACATTTAACTAATCTCACTATAGTTTTCTAACTGACTGAAGAATTACTGTTCCCTAGTTACTTACTAAAGTAAGGCAAGATGAACATAGATGGGTGTCTTGTCAGGTCCCAAAAACAGATCACATCTCCCACTAGTATTCACTTACAAATTCTTTGTTGGCTATAGAATGACATCACATCTGGTTACCTGACTATGTGGCTCCCACACTAACCCCTCACTAGAAAGTGAGCCAGGATCTGGCACTGATTTGTAACAATACATACATAGAACTTTAGGTAAGGTTTATTACAGCATCAGGAAAGTATAAAACAATTCCAAAACTTCCACCATTACTGCATAGAGTGACAAGCCATTCTCCAGCTGCATTCAGACCTGTGAGATAAAATCTTTATGGCCTAAACCAAGTCATTTAATTTCAGGCTATTTTTTCTTAAGGTTAGCTGGGCTGAGCTTAAACCCTTCCCTTCTGGTATCCTCTGTTAAAATACATACATTTAATCAGTTGCAACAATACATTCTGACATATATGTATATTTCTTTTCTGTCCAGCAGAACCCAATGTTGATGCATTTTTAACACAAGCAACTTTACAAATACATTTTTAACACAAGTATCTGTACAAATAAGTTTGATATTCAAACAACATATATATATTTTACAAAACTCCAAATAGTTATGCTGGTATATGTTAAACATGCACTGCCCTACTTCCTTTGGCACAGCTGGCACTACCTCAGATCATCACAATTAGAAGGAACATATAGTTGTGTGACCAACTCAGCATAACCACAGATATTTGAATGCAGGGACCAGTGCTACAGAATAATTAGTAATAGCAGGAAATTATCCATATATGGGCATCTTCCCATCTGACCAGACTTTCAGAGCTTCAGGTCTCCACAGGATTGGTCTGGTCTCTCTGCATTGAGGACATTAGCAGAATATCCAACAGAAAAAGAAGACAGACCATGCCATCTTCAGTTCTTTTTTGGATGATAAAAAGAGAGAAAGAGAGATGTCAACAACAAATATGCTTATTATTCTGGGTCTGTGTAGTAGAGCTACAGTAGGCCTGAAAACAAAGTACAGTTGTGCAAGTAAACTTACTAAAACAGTAGGTGTTCAGATGGTCACTACTGCAGTAGCCTAAACTATATGGGTTATATTTTACATATGATATAATAACTGGCCAGCTTCCAATGTTACAATGCACCTTCCACAAGTCCAAACCAATAGTCAGCTAAAGCTGGGCTGACTAAAAGTCTTGTTTGGGCACCAAGCCATTCAGAACTTGAGGCTAAAGCCCTGAGAGGACAATGCCAGGAGTATAACAATAAAAAGTCCACACCCTGTCATAAAAATACATGAAAATATGGGGATGGAGGGAAGGAGTGGTTATCAGAACATCTACTGTTATGGTACGTTAATGCAGACAGCTGTACAATGTTCTTGAGTTAATCACTGCTGTAGTAACCTTAGTGATATGGGTAGATTGTCATAGCTTAAACCAGTTGGGAGGAAGAAAAATGAGGGTTCAAGATCCCGCAGAGGATGGTCCTAGCAAAGCCTATCCTAAACTCAAAGGAGGGTTCTCGTTTATAGTGCTTTGTTAAACTGTGCAAAAAGGACCAGTTGCTACTTGTAGAATACTTCTGGCATCCAACCCTTTACAAAAAGCTGCAGATGAATCCAAGGGTCTGGTAGAGTGAGGCTTGCCCCTGCCTGGAATTGTTTTGCTATGGTGGATATAACAAAACTAATAGCATGAGACAACCATTTTGAAATAGCCTGTTTTGATACAGTTTGATCTTTTTTCTTACCTTCACAAGAAACAAACAATTGATCAGAAGTTCTGAAAGATTGCAGTCTGTCAAATTAACACCCAAGTTGTCTGTGGATATCCAAGGTATTGAATATCCTTTGTCTTCATTTTTAGGTTCTGGAAAGAAGACAGGAAGATGGACATCTTGGCCTAAGGTAAACTTGTGTACCACTTTAGGCATAGATGAAGGATTAGTTCTTAAAGAAACCCTATCTCTGTAGAAAATTAGATAAGGTTGACCCACTGCGAGAGCTTGTCACTCAGATACTCTTCTCGCAGAGGTCAGAGCAATTAATAAGACCATTTTCCATGTTAGGAACCTCAAGTCAGTCTAAAGAGCTGGTTCAAAATGGAGCAAGAATTAGTTTTCAGACTCAAAATTAAGATCCCAAATAGGAGTCACCTGTTTTCTAGGAAGCTTCCTATACAACACTCTCTTCAAAAACATTTCCCATGAGGATGGACTGAAAGAAGGGTATCCATGGGCATACATGCTGAAATAGCAGATGAGTGATCCTTGACTGAGAAGTAAGACAGGACAGTAACTCACATAAATACTGTAGAACCAGAGACACACTAGTCTTGAATGGGTAGAGGGGCACCAACTAGAAAACCTTTTCTTTAAACTAATACATGATTTTCCTAGTGGCGTTAATACCTCAAAAAGAGTGTCTAAAATGTACTAAAATTCTGTCATCCAGGCAGTCAATAGTAGTTGTTTGGGATCAGGATGTGTCAACCATCTGTGATCATCTGTGGATAAATCCAGTCTGTGAGGAAGATTGTGATAATTGCCCCTGGTCATTTCCAGAAGAAGGGAGAACCACTATTGCCTGGATCAGAATGGAGTCACTACAGTTACCTTTAGGGAGTCCTTCTGAATCTTTACAATGACTCTGGATATTAGTGGAAAGGGTAGAAAAGCATATAAGAGCATTCTTGTTCAAGGAAAACAAAATACATCTGTTTTCCAGGCCTTCTTGCATGGAGTCTTGGAGCAGAAATTTGTCAACTCATTGTTTATAACTAAGGCAAACAGATCCATTTAATGTGTTCCCCACAGCTGGATCAATTTTGGAGGACCCTTGATTCATTATTGAGGGTTTGTTCTGGTCTTCATTATCATGTCCACCACACAGTTTTGCTATGACACTATGTAAGATGCCTGCAGAATGAGATTGTGCTAAGAAGCTGTATCCCCGGCTACCATGGCTAGTCTGCACAGAGGTTATGATCTGGTTCCCTCGTGTTTGTTTATATACCACATCACAGTTGACATTCTATAAATGCTTGGCCAGGTCCAGGAGACCACAAATGATTGAGAGAATTAAGAACATTTAAGAGCTAACATCTCTTTTTCATTTGTGTGTTTCGGTCTGGGTTTTTTGATTTTTTTGGGTTTTTTTTGTTCCAAGGACTAAGCTTTTTATCCCCATTAACACAGTCCTCCAAGCAAAGTCAGAGGCGTTTGCTGTGACTAACTTTGCTGGATCAGGAAGGGAGAATGGGAGACTTGGATTTTAAGAAATATGGTGTCTCCACCATAAAATCTCACTTTCTTAAATCGCAGAACTGGAATTTGAAATATCAGGGGATGTTGACACTGGTACTAAAGAGATTTAACAGTTGCTATTGAATTTTTTTCATTTGGAGTCTTGCACGAGGAGTCATGAACATCATACATGTCATGAGATGCAGAATCCTTAGGAATTCCCTTGCTGAGATGGTAGTCCAAGTGGAAATGCAGATCTATTTTTTTCCCATGGAAGAAAAATACTTTCAACTAAAGGTGTCCAGGAGACACCTCAGGAAAACAATTTTGTGAGAATTAGTCAGACAAGTCTTCTGGAAGTTCTTTTGGAATCTCAGCCTGTGTAGGAGATCCTTTATCCAACTGAGAGTTTCCTACCACCTGCTAAAAGATTTTTCAAAGATAATCAGGTCATCTAAATATGGAAAAATGTGAAAACCTTGCAGTCTGCAGTAGGCGATCACAGAAGCCAGACACTTCGTGAACACCTCTGGAATAGTAAATAGACCAAGGGGTAATGCAGAGAACTGATAATGTGATCAAGACACAGAAAACCTTAAGAAATATTTGAAATCTGAATCTGTAGGAATGTGATGTTATACATTGTTTAAATTTACGATCACTAGAAAGCACAAATGAGGAATATGGTATAACAAGTTCATGGCTTCACCCAACTAGTCCAGTCGCCAACCAGGATAAATAAAAACTCCAGCAAGCACACTACCCTGGATTGGATACTAGTCAGTAAGAGCCCCCAGTCATATATAACAGGCTGCTTATCAGATAGCCTCAGTGATCACTCCCCAAGATTCCTACTCAAAAAATACCTATTCCAAGCTAAACCTGTCATCTACCGTCAAATACATAAAAAACTAAACTTTAACCCACTCACATTCATCTCATCCCTCAAAGAATGTAACTGGCATCCTCGAAAGTACCTCAGTCTTGATGACGCAGCTGAATTTTTTAATACTACCTTCCTGAGCATCCTT
Organism: Protopterus annectens; assembly: GCF_019279795.1. Lineage (NCBI taxonomy): Eukaryota > Metazoa > Chordata > Ceratodontiformes > Protopteridae > Protopterus > Protopterus annectens. The sequence goes on from NC_056729.1 coordinate 295,723,682, forward strand.
AATTACCATGCCCCCATAAGACTTTCCAGAACCAAAGCACAACCCTCCCCATGGCTACAGAAAGCCACTAAGTCAGAAATGAAAAACAGGGATAAAGCCTGGGAGCACTGGCACAAAATCAAAACCCACCCAAATAGACAGAAATTCCTAGAACTACGCAATAGATTCAAAAAGCTAATAAAACAGGACAAATTCCAATACTACCAGTCTGCCCTAGACTCCTCCCAAAACAGCCCCAAACAATTCTGATCCTCCATAAACTCCATCCTCCACCCAGGTAAAGTCAGTGCCCCTCCTCCTAACATCCCTCACTCCTCCGAAAATATTGCTACCTCATTCAACACACACTTCACACAAACCATGCTATCAGTAGCTAAAAACCACCCCCCTCCCCTCCAACCCACACCTTCAACTAGTACTCTCCCCACTGCCTTCTCTTTTTCTCCTGTACCTACCTCCAACATAAAAAACTCTTAACTAAACTTAAACCCACCAAATTAGCAGCAGACAACCTCCCAAGTGAATACCTACAAATTGCAGCTGATGCTCTGGCCTACCCAGTATCCATCTTGATTAACCGATCTCTGTCAGAAAGTTACTTTCCCACACTGTGGAAAGTATCACATATAATTCCCCTCCACAAAGGCAGACCCTCTGCAGAACTAACCAATTACCGCCCCATAGCTATTCTCTCTCCACTCTCCAAAATACTAGAGAGATGCATACACTCTCAGGTCTCACACTACCTCCTTACTAACAACCTCCTTTCCAATACTCAGCATGGTTTCCCACCAAACCATAGCACCACCACTGCCTTACTCTCCTTTACTAACACTATCCTTCAGCATAAAAACAATGGCTATCTCTCCTCTGCTACTTTCCTAGACCTATCTAAAGCATTTGACATGGTCCCACACAAACAACTCATCTCTATCCTCAGTAACCTATCCTTCTCTCAATCAGTCACCAACTGATTTCAGAGTTACCTGTCTGACCGCCAACAATCTGTTGTATGGCAGAATGACATATCTCCCCAACTACCTGTCTCCATAGGGGTTCCCCAAGGATCCATCCTTGGACCCCTACTCTTCTCTGTTTTCACCAATAATCTAGCCTCTGCCACCAAACATGGCACACACATACAATACGCAGATGACTCAACCATCATCTGCTCAGCCCAGTCCCTACCCAAACTGCAAAAAGTCACACAGGAAGCCTTTTCCTCTGTTGAAACTTGGTTATCCGATGCCCAATTAATACTCAACCCAAACAAAACTAAACTACTCATCTTCCAACCCACCAAACATACTCAAAACAACTCTCACTTTAACATCACAGCAAAAGACAACACCACTATATACCCAACTGAACACACCAAATTACTAGGAGTGGAAATAGACAATAAACTAAAATTTGACATTCACATATCCATGACCATAAAAAAAGTCCACAAAAAACTAGGAGCGTTATACAGAAATAAGCAACTTCTCACCAAAGCAGCAAAGATTTCAGTAGCAAATTCCCACCTTATCTCCACCCTACTTTATGCCTCTCCAATATATACCAACCAAAGGCAATGCGATCTAAACAAGCTAGAGACCTACTACAACAAAATCACCAAATTCGTCACAGGGGCATCCTACCGTAGTCACCACTGTCTCTCACTTGCTGAAGTAGGCTGGCTTGAACTCCCTCACCTCCTTCAATGGTATCAACTCTGACTCACCCACAAACTAGTAAACCATCCACTAAATGTCCCATCCCTCCAGAATCTACTCCAAACCTATCGCACCACCAGACCACTAAGATCCAGCAACAAAAATCACTTGCAGATCACTAAAGCCAATAACTCTGCTGGTGAAGCACTATTCTCTTGCGCCATAGCCAAATTATGGAACTCCCTCCCGCACCCACTTCAAAACTTTACTAAAAGCACACCTAAAAACATGCTGGCTATGCCCTTGCAACTCCCACTCTAATGTCACCCACCCCATCCAACCACTACCTTTCTTTCCACCCCACTAACTACCTTGATTATAGCAAGCTCAGATGCTCATAAGCCTAGTACTTATTATACAGCAGGAACTTCTTATTGTAACATTTGTTAATGTCTGTTATGTACTTCGCAGATAAAGATTCTAGTTGTCTGCTGATGTACTATGTTCTTCATTTGTAAATATGTTTGTAATTAATTGCTATGTTAATCAAATTGTTAATCGCTATGTAAACCAAAGTAACTACTGTCTGTTTATTTTAACTGTGGAGCTTTTCTCCTCGGGCCTCCGCTGAAAATGGACCTACGTCCAGTCGGACACTCCCGGTCAACAAATGTAAATAAATAAATAAATAATTTGTGAATAGACTGCAGTTTGAACTGGAAAATATCACAAAGTGATTCAGAAAAGAAAGACCAAGAACTAGTCTCCAAGAATTTTTTTTTATCATTTTGTTGACCAGGAAAGTCCAACTAGGACAGAGCCTATTTTCAGTGGAGGCCCGGGGAGAAATGCTCTAGACACATGTCTTTGGATTGTGGGAGGAAACCGGAGTACCCGGAGGAAACCCACGTGTTCACAGGGAGAACATGCAAACTCCACACAGAAGGCACCCCAGCTGAAAAGCGAACCGGAGAACCTCTGGCTGTGAGGCAGCAACATTAACTGCTGCACCACTGCACCGCCAAAGAATCTTCTTTCCTTCTTTCTTTGGCACCATAAAAATCCTGGAATAAATCCATTCTCCTAATTGAAGAGACGGGACAGTCTTTATCATCCCCTGAACAAGCATGTGCTAAATGACAGCAAGGAAAAGAAGAGTCCGGTCTGCTGTGTGAGAAGGGACTCCCCAAAAAAGAGGGGGGGGGATTCATACTGCCATCTATCATTTTGATGGATTACGCTCAGAACCCATCTGTTTGAAACTATCTGTTGCCAAAGAGAGAGAAATGGGCATTCCGACTTTCTGGAAGGATTATATATTTATTTATTTATCCATTTATTAACTAGAACCGTACTGATCGCATGCAACTAATTTCTTTCTCAGCCTGGAATGTGAACACGCATCAAGTGAAAATAAATTATACAATAAAAGAGCAAACTAAAAACAAAAAAATAGTTAATATACAATTAAAAATGCTTTAAGAAAATAACCAACAGAAACTACTTATGTTTAATATCTACATCAGTCACAGTAGCTAACTCTAAGAAGAGGATTAAAGGAATGCCGGGGTGGGAGGTGGTTGGAAATCCATCATATAGTCATTCAGATGTATTAGACTGTCATTTGTTCTGGGGGGGGTCCTGTTTCATTTTTGAACCTCCCTGCTATAATTTTTTTAAATCTTTGCATTCCAGCAGCTTGCTGGGCCTGTTTATTTTGTTTTTTAAAGAATGTTGTGGAGCCAACATTGAATCAGTTTGCAAACTTAGAGAAGAAGGGCTGAGAAATCTGACAGATTCCATGAATCAGTTTTTCTCTCCAATTACAATTTTGACAGTTTTGCAGCACAGGATCCAGAAACTAAATTTTTTTTAAGGTAGAATTCAAAATGCCATTTTTGATGATCTGTGTAAGGCTTTGAGAACATAGCCAAACAAACCTCCTTATAACATTTCCAGTGGCAACAGCCCTAGAGGTCGCATCAACAGAATCATAAGCACAATTCAAACAGTGGGTAGTTATTTGAGACACAGAAGACACCACATTGCACAAAGACAATTTCTCCTCACAAAACAGATGCCAAAATATTCCTCATAGTCTCACAAGAGGCCTTCCTTCTCAACATATGAGCTTGACAGATGAAAATTTTAAAAGCAAGTGTTGCAGCAGAAAGTACAGTTGTATAAGTAAAACTTACCATAACAATAGACGTTTGAATAATACCTGCTATATTAGCCTTAGCTATACGGGTTTTATTCAGCCAAGGATATAACATGTGGCCAGCTTCCAAAGCTTTAGGGAACCTTCCACACACCCAAACTGTCAGGCAGCTTGAGCTGAGCTAAATAAAAGACAAGTTTGGATATAAAGAACTTCAGAGCTTTCTTGCCAACAGAGAGCATGAGGCACACCCTGGCATAAATAAATACACCAAACACAACAGGGATGGAGGGAGGGAGTGGCTACTGCAGCAATGATCATTCGAGCATTTACTGTAATAATAAGTTTTATTTACACAACTGTACTGTGTTCATTATATTAATCACTGCTGCAGTAGCCTTTGCTGCATGGGTTGATTACCTTAGCTAACTACATTTGGGAGGTAGAAGGAGAAGAGTCAAAGAGCCCCTGCAGTATGGTCCTAGCAAAGCTTGATCTAGACCTAGAGAAGGAATCATGCTTATAGTGCTTTGTAAACGTATGTACAGAGGACCAAGTAGCAGTTCTAGAATAGTTCTAGAATCCAATCATCTCCAAAAAGCCTTAGATGAAGCCAAGGCTGTGACAGAGTAGGCATTGACCCTGTCTGGAATAGTTTTGTTATGGTACATATAATAAAAGTTAATAGGCTTAAACAACCATTTGGAACAATTGATCTGAAGATCTGAAAGAATTAACTCTGTCAAGATAGTACCTGAATTGTTTGTGGGCAAACAAGGTATGGAGAATCTTTCCTCCCTCATATTTAGGCTCAGGAAAGAAAATGGGGAGATGGATAGTTTCTCTTAAAGTAAACTCGGATATCACTTTAGGCATAAAAGAAGGCTTAGTTCTCAAAGAAACTCTATATCTATGAAAAATGAGACAGGGTTGATTCACCATAAGCGCTTGCAACTCAGATATCCTTCTTGCAGGGGTTGAAGCAATCAGTAAAACTGTTTTCCATGTTAAGAACCTCAAGCCAGCCAGATTAGCTGTTTCAAATGGATCAAGTGATAGTTTCTCTAACACAAAATTAAAATCCCAAGGAGGGGACGCCAGTTTTCTTGGTGGCCTCTTATACAAAACCCCTGTCAAGAACATTTTGACATGAGACTGCATTGAAAGTGGAGGAGCCATGGGCAAACATGCTGAAATGGCCAATAGATTAACCTTAATAGAGGAGTATAAAAGACAATAGGATAGTAACTCACAAAAATATTGTAGAACCAGTGAACAACTAGCCATGAATGGGTGCTGGTTATGTTGTTGGCACCAACTAGAAAACCTAACATATGATTTACTACTGGCAGGCCTACTTGTCTCCATTAGTACCTGGTGTACATCCTCAGTAAACAGGTGCCTAAAAGGAATTAAGACCCTGTCATCCAGCCAATCAATTGAAGTTGATTGATGTCACTATGTATAAAACATCCCTGTTCTTCTGTAAGTAGATCCAGTCTGTGAGGAAGCTTGTGGTAATTGCCCCGGACAATTTCCAAAAGAAGGGAGAACCATGGTTACCTGGGCATATGAAGCGAGTCACCACAATGATGTTGGAGGAATCTTACTGAATCTTCAGAAGTACCCTGGACATTAGTAGAAAGTTTGGAAAAGCATACAGGGACATTCATGTCCAAAGAAAATAAAATACATGTGTCTTCCAGGCCTTCTTGCATGGAGTCCTGGAACAGAATCTTGACAGTTGATTGTTCAGACATGAGGAAAAGAGGTCTACTTGAGGAGCTCCCCACAGATGGAGCAAATCTTGGAAGACCCTCTGATCTAGTTGCCATTCATGAAGGTCTGCCTTGGTCCTCCTCAGCTTGTCTTCCACACAAATTTGCTCTGACAGAATGTAAGATGCCTGTAGAATGAGATTATGCTGTGAAGCTATATCCAAGCTAACATGGCAAAGGAGGTACAAACTGGTTCAACCTTGCTTGTTTACATGACAGTGGTATTGTCTGCAACCACTTGAAGAGGTCCCAGGGCCCAAAGGCGATTCAGACAGTTGAGTGCCTTGATCAAGGTAAGCATCCCCTTGATATTTATGTGCTTGCATCTGTCCTTGATGTCCCACACATCCTGCACATTATCCCTCCTGAAACTGCTCCCCAAGCAAAGTCTGAAGCATCTGACATGGCTGGCTGCTTTGGGGTAGGGATGGAGAAGGGGAGACCTGGATTAAAAGATATCTATTGTTTCCACAACAAGACTTCTCTTTTAACAAACCCTGGCACTGGGAATTGAAAAGATAAAGGGTGTTGATGCTGGGACCAAAGAGATTTCAGATATCACTGTACCTTCCTTATGCTGAATTTTGACAGGGGTATCATGAGAATCAAACATGCCATGAGACCCAAAATCCTGAGGTATTCCCTAGCAGTGACTTAAGTTTGAGTGGGAAACTTTAGAAACAGAGCTAGATAAAAATCTATTTTTCCTATGGAAGAAAAGCTCTTTGAACTGAGGTGTCTAGTTGACATCCCAAGAACACAATCCTGTGTGAAGGAGTCAAGAAAGACTTTTGAATGTTCTCTTACTATCCCAACATGTGCAAGAAATTTATTTATTATTTTATTTTACATTTGTTTACCGGGAAAGTCAGACTAGACACAGGTCCATTTTCAGCGGAGGCCCGAGGAGAAGAGTTCCAAATACCAATACAGTTCAAAGGAGACAATATAGTAACATATAAACAAACATAATGTCATACATGTTAAAAATACATTTGAGCATAAATGGCAGAGTTTAACAATGTCTAAATATCTGATAGTAAGCCACATCTATATATATATATATATATATATATATATATATATATATATATATATATATATATATGTGAAAGTTAAGTTACTTTTTTATCATTAACAAATGGGACATGAGGAGCAACCATTTGATCCTTAGCAGAATCCTAGCAACAGTGCAGTGGTATGGCTTAACCTGGGGAGTGACATGAGCAATGCAGTTATTTAAGTAGTGGGTTTTGAGAAGGTTTTTAAATTGGGAAGTAGAGGTGGTGGCATTTAAGTGGCTTGGGAGTGAATTCCAGGTTCTGGCAATGGAGCAGGCAAAGAGAGATTTACCAGCATCATTTGTGATATCTTACCCGAGAGAGAGATTCCTGTCACTTTATAAAAGGATGAGGAATAATCCCCTAGAAAGGAGGAAATTCCTACCCCCGCCATCTGTAACCTTGGTGAATGATTTCAGAACCCACTTGTCTGAAACTTTCTGTTTCCAAAGAGAAAAATGGAGATTCAGACTTTTTGGAAGAACAAAGGGGCCAGGGTGAGAAGGGTGCACAAGGTCCTGAATAGTTATTAAGACTTGATGAATTGTCTTTAGTTTTGAGCGGTTTGAGACTTATTTTTGGAATACCCTTGTTATTTCTTTTTAAACATCTCTTTATCTGTATTTTGTTGAGACTGTGTATTCTGTTTTGTGCTAAAATTGGATGTGGAGATAGAAAATCACTTGGAAAATTTGGAAAAGGAGGGCTGAAAAATCTTAAAGATTCCCTGGATTAACTTGTCCCTTTTTTGACACTTTTTGTTTACCTCAGCAGAGGAGCCATACACTAAACATCTAAGCAAGGAATCTCATTTTTGACAGAACCTGGGAGATTGAGAATGTAGCCATGCAAACAGTACCAATGGCCATAGCCCTTGGAAGAGGTATCAAGAGTCACACATGCACACAGTCTAAGCAGTTGTGCGACTTGTGCAACAGAAGAAACTAAGTTATTTAATGCAGACTCTTCCTCACAAGAAGAAACTGCACATAAAATATTCCTCATACTTTCACAATTTGCCAGAACAAACTTTAACATATCAGTCTTACAATTCAAAATTCTGAAAATCAAAGTTGTAGAAATATACACTTGTTCTATACCTATCAATAATGTTCCCATTCTTATTAGAAAGAGTAGGATTTTAATTAACTAAATGCTTACCTGCACTGGGATCAACTACATCTATAACTTCTGGGTCAGGTTTGGGAATAGTGTATACAAATTTAAAAGAGTGTGGAACTTTATTCATCAGAAGTTCAGACAGCTGAGTGCCTTAATCAAGGCAAGCATCTCCTTGATATTTATCTGCTTGCATCTGTCCTTGGTATCCAACAGTAGGGGCAGCTATCTATCAGGGAAAATGCAGGCATCAACACACACATCCTGTAAAGTAGAACAGGAGGAATGACTGTAGGTTCTGGAACATCCTTCTGTAACAACTCATAGTATTTTCTGAGGGATCTCCCACTGAAAACTCTGGCACATTCTAGCCATAGTCCTAAAGAAAGAGATACCCCAAACTGAGGGCTTCTCTGAGTCTGAATCAGAAATCTGAGGGAAAAAAAGTACATCTTTCCTTGCATCTTCTTGTAAAGATTCAGAATGCTGAATATCTTCAGGAAAAGATGCATCCCTCTTAATTTTACCAGAAACTACTTTACAAGAAGGATCAATAACCTGAATTAAACCCTAACTAGACACAGTAAACTACTCCTATCCAAAGAAAATTGAGGAGGAATAGATACATGGTTGTTTTTTTTTCCTTTGTTTCTTCCGGAAAATGAGGCCAACTGTGTTACTAATGGCAGCAGCAACTTTCCCACGGACGGGCACAGCATTCTTATACAACAGGGAAAACTTCCATGTTCCCTCTGCCAGGATCAACAAAAGTGGTTCTTCCTTGCCTTCTGAGGGGACCCCAACAGCTGCAGTGAATGTCACTAACCCCCAGTCCATAATGGCTGTAGGTGATACACCAGAGGGACCTGGGATAACAGATGAGTGGTCTGAGATAAACCAAATGGCCACAGCAGAGTCATCCACCTGTGGTTGAGACAAATTGCTGACCTGCTGTGGTGGACAAGACTGTTTATTTTTTTTTTCTTATGGCTGGAAGAATGACTGACCATAGGACCAGTAGTCTGTTCTATGGTCAAGCCAAAACGGGTGCCTCTTTCCTGTGAAAAACGAGCAGCAATTGCCAGCAAACTCTACCAGTCCTGAAAAGTTGCTTTTTTGATAAAAAAACATAGTAAAAAGTACTTTAAAACATTATGCCACCCACACAAAAGTAAAATAAATACAATTTTTCTCCAGAAAAAAATGTTTCCAGTTACTTTACACCTCTTTTAAACTGACAGAAAAAGCAAGTGCAGTGCTTTACTGTCTCAATACAGTCGGTTGAAACATAACTCTCCTAGCTTTAAAATAACTTTCCTGAAGAAGTAATAAAAGATTAACAAAATTAAGAAAATGGAAGTTTTTCCCCAAAGAAACTTATCTGCCCAGCAAAAGAAAGCACAAGCCAACTATTTATGCTTGAAAGCCTCAGAGGAGTATACTCTTCAGTGTCAGTAAAGCTCTGAAAGGCTTCATCCCCAAACTTCTCTTTTAGTCAGCTCAGCTCGAGCTGCCTGACAGTTTGGTAGCATGGAACATGACCTGAAGCTTTGGAAGTAGGTTAGATGTTATATCCTTGGCAGGATATAACCTGTGTATCTAAGGCTACTGCAACAGTGATCAATATGATGAACATTACACCTTTTCCCATATTCATAAAAAGGCTTCCCATCATTGTCAAAAGGAGAAGAATTAATGTTAACCATATGTTTAGCAGCAAGTGGGATCAGTAAAGCAATAGCTGCCAAGTCAAATCTGGGATGAGTGTATAAATAAATTAAAAGACCGAGGCAACTTATAAAGTCTATCTGCTTACTTGGGGGCAGCAGGCTATCTGTCAGGGAAATTGCAGGCCATGACAAAAGCATCCACCAAAACAGACAAAACAGAAGGAAAAGGAGTAAGTGCAGGAAATTCCACAAGTAACACATCATAATACTTCCTGAGGGACTGAGAAACATTGTTGTTTTCCCGCTGGAACAACTGATTCATTCTAGAAATAGTTTCAGAGAATGAGAATCCTTCAAAATTGCTGTCAGAAGCCAAACTGTCCTCAGGATTTGAATCAGAATTCCAAGGAGATAACACATAATCTGTGCTTCCAGAATACTTTTGAGGTTAAACTCTTGAATCTCTTCAGAAAATGAAGATTCCCATTTTCTTTTCCAGAAAAGGTAAGACAGGAAAGGTGTAGAGTCTACACTAAAAGCTTAGCTAAGTCTAATAAATTACTCCTTTCTAGGGTAACTGAGACAGGAGAAGCCATATGTTTAAGTTTTTGTTTCTTCTTGATAGGAAATGCTGAAGAAATGGACCCTCATTGGCCAGCAAAAACCTCTCTAGGGATGATCACAGCTTTCTGGCTAAGCAGGGTGGCATTCTCTGACTATTCTCTCAGGACGTACAAGAGTGGTTTTGCCTTACCCACCAAGAGCACTGTAATAGACACAGAGGATATATCTTAACCCCCTGTCCAGGGTGGATGTAGGCAGAAGTGTAACTGGTTCAGCCATCACTCTAGGCTGGTACTATGAACCAGAGCCCCAGCCTCTCAGCTCTTCAAGTGAAGGAAAAAAAATGCACTTCACTGTAATAAGCTGATCACTACATTTGTAAGTCTTCAGCTTATTACAGTTAGATCTATGCCCCCTCCCAGATCTTCCATTTAAAAAAAAGGATGCTTCTTCTACTGGAACACTAACCAGGTGTCCAGCTGCATACCATGCCTCCTCCACTCCAGCCATTCGGGTCCCATTTCTGTCCCCTTTCTTCAACCCTCCTTTAACATATTTTATTTAAAAAAAAACATTTTTTAAACTGTACAAACTGTTTGCTACAAATGTAGTAAACAGTTGCTACAATGTATACCCTTATACCCTGCCTGCATGGAGTGCTACAGCAGTCCGGTTTTAGTTTTTTTTAAACTGTAGTAAAGTACTTGCAACAATATGGCAAGCAGTTGCTACAGTTTAGACCACACACAGAGCACTACAGCACTCAGGTTTGAGCACAATGCAATACTGACTTTCAATAGCTGGTATTGCATTAATGAGCAAATGGAATTGGCTGATTGCACTCCCCCAATACTTTGCACCTGGGGATAGTCACCCTTCTCACCCCACCCTAGCTACACTACTGGCTGAAGGAACTACACCAGTGGGGACACAAGGAAAAAGATAAGTGATCTGAGTAACTAGCTTTGGACATAGCAAAGTCAACCAAATGTGGCTGAGGCATTTTATCAGCCTACTGTGGTGGCAAAAGCAGTTTAGCAATCTTTTTTTTTTTCTGTGGTTGGAAGAAGGTAGAACCAGGGAATCTGTAAGTTATTCCATGGTTAAGCCAAAAAAAGTACCTGATTCCAGGGGAAACCTAGCAACAATAGTTGGTAAAACAAGTAATTTGTAAAAAAATGTAAGCTTTTCTTTGTCAAACAGTAAAATCACTTTTGACACTTTCCCAATCCCCAAAAGAAAAAGAATACAATGTTTACCACAGAAACATGGTTGAAAGTTAGTTTAATAACTTTTTACCACAAAATTTAAGAAATTAATGCTCCCATTTAAGACTGTCACTAGACAGTCATAAAATACTTTATGCAATGCAAATTTAATAGGCTTTACAGAAAAACAATATTTTCTGTCATAAAAAGTAAGATAGAACTTTTCTGCCTGGTAGGGAACTTATCTACTCAGCAATGGAACAGCATTAACTGACTGTCAAGCCTTGAAAGCCTACAGAGGAGCTTTATTTTCTGTGGCAGTAAAGCTCTGAAGGGTTTGGTGCCTCAACATGACTTTTAGTTAGCTCAGTTCAATCTGTCTAATGGTTTGGGCATTTGAAAGGTGCTCTATAAGCTATGAAAGCTGGTTGGCTATTGTAACCCGTACAGGATACAACTTATAAAGCTAAGACTACTGCAACAGTGATTAAATGAATATCACCATATTCTTCCACCTAGAATATGGACTGTGGGTGACTAGATGTGAAGAAACCCCTAAACATAGGGCTTCAGGTTAACAGGGGATTGAGCCATGGAACCATTAGTGCAGCAGTGATTACAATATTCAAATAGCAAACATCTACTGTTATGGAGAGTTGATGGCATAACTGTATTACATTCATGTTAGGGAATACTGCTGTAGTAGGAGTCATCATAGATGGGAAATTAATTAAAGCACTGCAGCTCCCTGACATAGACTTTTGGGGGAGAGGACTGGTAATATGCCTTGCAATTTCACAATGGAAAATCTTGGTCTAGTCTTGAAATAAAAATCTAACTTATAATGACTGCAGGAAGTGTGTCTGAAGGTCCATGCAGGTGTTTCAGTGACATCCCTAAAGTAGACAGCTGCTGCCCTAGTGGAGAGTCCTAAACTGTTCTTGCTGGGCTTTTTCATGGTACTCATACTGACTGATTATAGTAACAGGAATAAAGTCTGTCAGTGAGGTCTGTTAGTTGGACAATATAGTGTGTGTGTGTGCTCCAGATGAGCGAAGAACCTGCTGCACCAAAATCTGATAACATCCAGTCAGTACTGACCAATCATGTATATGGTTTGACTAAATCCCCACCTCCCTGTACTTCTTGCCTTGAGTATACCATCAAATCCACATACAGAAATACTAGATAGCACTTCTAGAGTTTTAGTTCATATAGTTCAGTGCTCTGGAAGACACTTCATTACAGAAAACATTTATGATTTTTTTAATGGTGTACATCATCACAGATTGCCAAAGCACAGGATTTATCATCTCTTGTTATTGTTTTTTTAGGAGATCATGAACTTTTCAGAATCTTTTGTTTGTTTGTTCATAGGTTCATAGGAGGTTACTAGGCTAATGGCTCTAGGGCCTTTACAAGCCTAGCCATGAAAAAACCCATGTACCCTAATTGACCGTAGTTAGATGGTCCTTCACAGATTGATTCTATGATCAGCACCGACTACCCCTGTCCATGAGGGACATAGGTACCACCCCCAGAGTTAATTTACTGTCACCCATCCAATTGTCAAGATTGCACGTAGATAGGGTCATTGAGGAGCTCTGCTTCATGTGAAGTGGGAGCTTATTCCAGAGGATCAGCAATCTCTGGGAGGTATAGCTGTCTTTCCAACATGTTTGTTAATATCACAGGCTAGGTTGGGACTCTTGTCCCATTTGATTTGCGGATGTACAGCATTTCCATTGGAGCAGCATCAGAGACTGCTCTGTAAGCCAGGCAAAGTTCGCTTCTCAGTAGCCTGTATGATACAGACACTGACAGGGCTTTCAGACTTTTTCATGTAAGTCATGTTTTGGAGGCCCTGGATTCTGTTGGTTAGAAACCTCTGTGTTTTTTTCAGTTAATGCAGGTGTCTGTTGAGGTACACACAGAAAGGAGCACTGTACTCAATTAGTGGTCTGATAAGGGTCAAGTACAGTGGAGTTATAACCTCCTTTGTGATAAGGTTACTAATCATACCTGCAAAAAATAAAATAAGTATGGATTTCTTGCTATTGCCTATTATTACTCTACACATGATAGTGTGTAGTAAATACATCAAGTACTTCTCAGGTCAATTTAAATAAAATGCATTTTTTTAATGCTACATTTGAGAAATAATGCAATTTTCAACCAGGACTTATTTGGAGTTCAAACCTTTTTTAAATCTCTCCATTCCTTGGACAAGGACTTTGAAAGAGCACTTCATGAAGAACCTACAGTTGTGTAAGTAAACTTACCATAACAGTAGATGTTTGAATGATTACTGCTGCAGTAATCTAAACAATATGGGTTATATCCTGCATAGGATATAATAGTCAGTTGGCTTCCAAGACTTCAGGACACCTTCCATGTGCCCAAACCACTATTAGGATTGAGCCAAGCTGACTAAAAAGACAGTTTTTGGCTACAAGCCCTTCCACGGAGTGTTCATATCAACTGAGAGAACATGGTTAAGCAGTGAGAGGTCAATACTAGGAAAAGAAGAAATACATGTCCACACCCTGGCATAAAAAAACACACCAAAACTGAGGGGGATGAAGAGAAGGAGTAGCTTCTAACAGGTCATTGCTAGGAAAAGAAGAAATGCATGTCCACACCCTGGCATAAAAAACATGCCAAAACAGAAGGGAGGTGAAGAGAAGGAGTAGCTATTAAGAGGTCATTGCTAGGAAAAGAAGAAATACATGTCCATACCATGTAAAAAAAAAACACACCAAAAACAAAGGGGATGGAGGGATAGAGTAGCTACTGCAACAGTGATCATTCGAACATAGTACAGTTGTGTAAGAACTTGCCTACTGATCACTGCTACAGTATACCAATACTAATGGGGGCTATTCTGCCTGAATTAACCGGACATCCGGCCAGAGTACCAAAGCCGAAACCTTCCTAATGTACCATATGTCTGGTGTATGACGTCAGCCTGTGAGAGGAAGAGTACATAAGTAGACATATGAGCATAAGAGCCTCAGACTCTTTAGAGCCAGAAGACCCCAGAGGAGCAGGATTACAAATAACAAAGAGGTAGACCTGCCAAGAAAAGAGATAGGGAACTGTCCCCCCAGTCCATAAAGGTATTGACAAACCACCAAAGAGAAAATAAGAAAAATAAGAGGGGTTGAAGGGAGGAATGCAGTACTGCAGTAGTTATCAGTAAAACATCTACTGTTATGTGCTGTTCTGTTCTTACACAACTGTACAATGTCCTTCCTTGGCTCACTGTTGTAGTTTTCCAATACTGATGGGTGATTCCCAAAGCTAGGGATTGTTAAGGGAGAATGGGCTGGAGACAGGGAAGCTGTCTACCAGTCCTAAAAGGACAGATCTAGGAAAGGAGGTTCTAGATCTGGAAAACCCATCAACTCTGTAGTGTCAAGTAAAGGTTTAAACTTCTGGCCATTTTGCTGTCTCCAGTATAGGTTTCGAGTCAGTGCCTTTGAGGAAGGCTCCGGATGAGGATACTACTCTGGTGGAATAAGCCTTTATAGATAAAGGCAGGGATTTGCCATCTAAGGAGTAACAGAAGGAGGTGGCCTTAGAAATTCAGTTGTAGATGGTCTGTTTGAAGACAGGATTGCCCAACTTACCCTCCTGAAAAGATACAAAAAGCTGGGCAGTGTTCCTGAAAGTTTTTTTCATGTCCAAGAAGAGTATTAACTGTCTGCGCACATCCAAGGAATATAGAAGTTTTTCCCCCTTGTTCTGCAGGTTAGGAAAGAAGGTAGGGAAATGGATGGTCTGGCTAAGAGATTATTCATTTACTACCTTTGGCATAAAAGATGAGGTAACCCTTACAGGAGACTCTAACCTTATGAAAGATGTGGAAAGGGGAATGACTATAAGGGCTTGAAGCTCTGAAACTCTTCTGGTAGATGCGAGAGCAACCAGCAGAACCATTTTCCAGGTAGAGAAATGCGAAGAGGCTGCTGGTTCAAAAGGTGATGGAGCAAGTTTTTCTAAGACAAAGTTCAGATTTCAGGGGAGCAGAACAGGCCTCTTAGTTAGGTTCAGGTGAAGGATACCTTTTAAAAATTGTTTGACATCAATTCTGAAAAGTGACAGAGAGTTTAGAAACATAGTCAGAAATAGCAGGCAAGTGTACATTAATGGAGGAACAGGTTAGTCCACTTTCAAGTAAATAACACAAGTTAAAAAGAATAAGTGGAATATCCCCACAAAAGTGGTCCTTATTCTTATTAAGACACGAGGGAGAAAATCGTTTCCACTTGAAGATGTAAGATTTTCTAGTTGTAGGTTTTCTTACTTCCTGGAACACTTGGAGTACATCCTCTGAAAATCAGTATCTGAATGAGATCAAAATTCTATCAACTGAAGAGTCAGGTTAAGAGCCTGCAGGTTGGAATGTATCAGAGAGCTATTATTCTATGTGAAAAAGCCCACTTTGTGGGGTAACTTATAGTGATGGCCTCTGGCTAGATGAAGAAGAAGGGGAAACCAATTCTGCCTGGGCCAAAAGGGAGTCATTGCTAAGATTTTTAGTTTGTCCTTTTGGATCTTCAGGAGAACCTTTGGGATTGAGCAGAAGGCATAATGGAAATTCCCTGAATAGAATATACATCCTTCAAGTCTGGCATCCACTGTCCAGGCCTAAAGACAAGAGGTCATAAAGCAAAACAGACTGAGCTGCCTGTTCTGGGAGGTGGCAAAAAGGTCTTTTTGATGGATACCCCATTTGTGGACTATGTCCAGGAAGATCTCTTTGTTCAACATCTTCCATGGACCTGCTTAGTGAGTCTGTAAAAACATTGTTTGCTAATGGAATGTAAACAGCCTTTTGGGGCAGATTTGCTTTTAATGCATGGTCCTATGCCATCACAGCCAACCTGCACAGCTCCTAAGACTTCTTCCTCCTTGTTTGTTGATGTACCACATAATTGTAATGCTGTCTGTAAAAATCCTGTGGGGGCTTTGTTTCCAAAGGTGTAAGAACACCTGAAGAGCATGGATAAGAGCCTATATTTCCTTGACATTATGTTCCTTCATTTCCTTGATTGACCACTAGTCTTGAAATGTTGCGGTGCCCATCCATGAACCCAAGCCAGATGCGATGCATCTGTTTGGATGTCCTGAATGCCTGGGAGTGGGTGGGTGGAAGGGCAGCCCTGGACTGAGATGGATTTGAGAAACCCAACATTGCAACTCTTTCTTCAGAAAGGACAAGAGAGGAATTAGGATATCCAGTGCGTGACAGTACTGACACCAAAGGAACTTCCAGGTACCACTAGATCTTTCTTATGTGTAGTCTGGTAAAGGGCACCATAAGTATTGTGGCTGCCATGTAGCCTAAAGGTCCTAGGATTTCACTTGCTGAACTAAAACCCAGGGGAAGTAGGGACTGGAAGAATCTGGACAGGAATAGGGCATTCTCCTGATTGAGAAAGGCTGTCATTGAGAGAGCGTTCAGTCTGCAACCCAAAAAAAAGCATATAATGGGAGGGGATGAGAGAAGACATCTTGAGGTCAAGGGTGAATCCTAGTCTTTGCAGAAGCAAAATATTTAAATAAAGATGGAATAGTAATTTGTCTTGGGAAGGGGTCTGGATGAGAAGATAATCCAGGTAATAAAATATTTGTATTCCCTGGGGTCCGCAAAATGCAATAGCTGGTGTGAGGCATTTTGTAAAAACCCTGACAGCAGTAAAAAGACTGAAGGGTAAAGCAGAAAAGTGATAGTGTGATAAAGAAACACAGAACCTGAAGAATTTCCTGTAAGAGGGATGGATTGATATGTGCAGGTATGCATCGCTCAAGTCCAGGGAAACAAGAAATACTTGTGGAAGGATGAAAGGAAGAAGAATTTCCAAGGAGAGCATCTTGAAAGATGGCACTTCCAGAAAGGTGTTGAAGTGAGATAAATGTAATATGTTCCTCCTGAGGACCAGGAAGAGTCTTGAATAAAATACTTTTCTCAGGGCTAGAAATGGTACAGGTCTTATGGTTCTCTGGGACAGATGATTTTGGATGAAGGGTGAAATGAGATGAGATAAGCCTGACTGGGTGGAGGTGAAGTAATTTCCCACGATGGGGGGGATTCCCTCTAAGACATTTTGTAGACATTTTGGATGATGGATAAGATCCATCTGTCTGTAGTGATGAATTCTCAACCTGGGATGGACAGAGTGAGTTGCTTGGACAAGGGGATTTGTTAACTGTGGAGAGGGTGGGGAGGCAGAAGATAATCAGACTGGGGCTGATTTATCTGGGAAATGGTCTTTCCAGATTTAGAATCTTTGGCAAGTTTTTCCCGAAATCTCTTCTTGGGCTGATTCCTGTCCTTCTGGAAGGGCTTTTGCTCTACAGACAAAGGAAGTAGGCTTGGAATAATGATTTCTTTGATATCTGAGGACATAAGGGAGAAAATTCTGCTTAAAATCCTGCATTATTTTACCCTTCTCCTACAGATTTTTGAAAACATCAGCTGCAATATGGCCAAACAAAAGGTCCCTATGAAGGGGAAATTCAACAGTTTGGCCTTGATATCCTCTGGGAAGGATAGAAGGCAAAGCCAAGCAAATCTGTGAATAACTTATCCAGTAGCTCCAGTCCTGAAGGAAACCTCTGCTGCATCATAGCTGCATTTAATAGAATGTCTAGATGCCTGTGTAGCTTGACTGAATATAGGTATCATCTGAGCCTTATGTTCTAAATCTGCCCATTTAGTCACAGTTTTATTTAATTTCTTAAGAATTGACAAACAATATTCTGGCACCTGAGTCCCTAAAGGTCCTAAAGA
The DNA here is from genome assembly GCF_019279795.1 of Protopterus annectens. Lineage (NCBI taxonomy): Eukaryota > Metazoa > Chordata > Ceratodontiformes > Protopteridae > Protopterus > Protopterus annectens. The sequence continues at coordinate 295,741,700 of NC_056729.1, forward strand.
CCAGGATGGCAGATGTGTACACCTTTTTATTATACTGGCTCATGGCCCTACTATCTCTATCTGATGGCAACACATTAGCTGCAGATAAAATCTTTGTGGGGTTATCAGTAGTGATAGAATAAAATATAGGGTTAGCTACATGGATTTGTAGAGAAACGTCATGTCCTCAGGGACTTTATAAACCTGTCAAGCTTTTTGGGAGATGGATCTGGGAATCGGGGAAGAAGAGGAAGCAAAGGCATCTAGAAAAGCATGTAAGATGGGTGGACTGGAGTGGGTTTTGAAGTCCCTACTTCAAGCAAGTCATAGTATCTTTTTTGAACATCAGTGACTTGTATGGATTCCCATTCAGAAGGTTGCATTATCCTATTAATAGTCTCCCCAAAGCAAATCTATTCTATAGGGGAGTCAGGTGACAAGATGTCTTCATCATCTGAAGAAAGCTGTCCAGGATAATGTATATGAGATGAGTAAGTTAAGGAATCCTCATCTGAATCTGATTCTTCCACCTCCTCAGATGAAGATTAATGTTGTCTTTTCAGAGGAGGGAGAGTATGTGAAGGGATGGAGAGGAAGGAAGGGGGTTATCAGTAGTGATCAGTAGTGATAGAATAAAATATAGGGTTAGCTACATGGATTTGTAGAGAAACGTCATGTCCTCAGGGACTTTATAAACCTGTCAAGCTTTTTGGGAGATGGATCTGGGAATCGGGGAAGAAGAGGAAGCAAAGGCATCTAGAAAAGCATGTAAGATGGGTGGACTGGAGTGGGTTTTGAAGTCCCTACTTCAAGCAAGTCATAGTATCTTTTTTGAACATCAGTGACTTGTATGGATTCCCATTCAGAAGGTTGCATTATCCTATTAATAGTCTCCCCAAAGCAAATCTATTCTATAGGGGAGTCAGGTGACAAGATGTCTTCATCATCTGAAGAAAGCTGTCCAGGATAATGTATATGAGATGAGTAAGTTAAGGAATCCTCATCTGAATCTGATTCTTCCACCTCCTCAGATGAAGATTAATGTTGTCTTTTCAGAGGAGGGAGAGTATGTGAAGGGATGGAGAGGAAGGAAGGGGGCTTCAAAGGCAAAATAGCCTTGTATTGGCCTTGAGAAAATGCAAGCCGTTCCCTTTCCCCGAGATGTCTGAGCAGGAGAAACAATCTTGATTTTTGTTTTTCTTAGTTGTGACAAAACATCTTGAACCTCAATTAAAGTGTGCAGTACCTTTTCCTTAGCTAGGATTTGAGGTATGCCTTCTGGTCCCTCAGAAATGATCACTCTAGATTCCCCCCTTCTCTCAGTCTCATTGGACATAGAGGTTGCAGACACCATATTGGCCTCCAGCAAGTTCACGGTAGTGGGCATCTGAGAAGGAGTCAAATGTGCAGTGGATTCCTGCTACATCTGAGTAGGGAACTTTCAAATCACACTGAGCAGCTGAAGATTCAGGCCTTGTTTTCTTGATCATCTTTTTTCTGTATTGACGAGATGTCCGTGGCCTAGGGTTCTGCCACATTGATTTGTGCAAAGCGCTTCAGATGTTCATTCTCTTAAGTTAGTATTTAAGGAGGAAAGTCTGGTATGAAGGCTTTTTGGGATGAACGAATTGCAGATTTTTAAATTTCTTTAATCAAGTTCAGCCCCTAAACAAAACAGACACTGGGAGTGGAGCTCTTTATAAGGGATCTGCCTACCACAGTCACACTTTCATCTGTTAGCTGATATTAACAAATCTTTTGTATAAATGACAAGAAAAAAGAAGGCTCCCCCAACAAGGTACTTATCTGGATATGTGTAGACAATGGTAGCAGCAACAACAATGAGGTATACAGACTGATGGGAGAGGAGATCCTGCATTTAGACTGACGGCGAGATAATCTGAAGATCTTACACTCATACATCTGCTTATGTACCCCTATGCCCACAGGCTGAGCTCATACATCAGATGTATGGTGCATTAGGAAGGTTTTGGCTTTGTTATGCCTTCCAGATGTCAGGTAACCTTGGGCAGGATAACCCCATCAGTGTTGAAATACTGCAACATTGATTGAAGGAAAGACATCTACTGTCATGGTAAGTTTACTTAGACAAGTCTACTATGTTTAATAAAGCTTGGCTTCTTAGCATGTGCTCAAAAAGTGCTTCCACTATATCCAGTGCCATCCAGGCAAAGATAAGTCCTTATTCTGATTTATTGCACTTGTTTTTTACAAAATTAGTGCTATTTCTTTTTAGCAATTTCTGAACATTTAAAGGTTTTTTTGATAAATAAAATCATCTTTTTTCCTTGACTGTTTGCTTCTTGAGCTGATTGCTTTGTAATCACCTTGCAGAAGGGCAATTTAACTAGGGAATATCCAAAGCACAAAACATATAAAACACATAACTCTCATACCACAACACAACACACGTTGAGGAATATAGCAACCTTTAATGTAAAACCCTAGCACTTTCAACAATCAATAGGGCTTCTTCAGAGTCAAATTAGTTAATTATTTAATACAGACAAAAACATCAACCTACCAGGTTCACCATAACATGAATAATTAATGTACACTTATTTTAAGCTCACACTTACTTTTGGGATACATAGTCAACTAGAACCAATAAAAACACATCAACATATAAAAAATAATAAATAAACTAGTGTTATAAATATTTATCCATTCAGTCCAAATGTATTCATATAGTTTATTTAAAAAAACATATAATAATTCATATCTTCATTGCCCTAAATTTTAAAATGCTCAGAATAGAAAGGGAATCACTTATGCCAGCTTTCTTAGTTGCATGGGAATACAAGTTGTTTGTGGTTGCACTGTACGAGGCTCCTTTTTTGCTGTACTTTTGCATTAAGAGGATTAAGGTCATCAGACTTGTGGCAGAAGGTGTTTCCTGGTCTATCTGAACTGGGAAGTACTCCAAAAGGGCGCAGAGTGTAGACATTTATTGGCCAGAAGACACAGGAGTTAGATTTCAGTTTCATTTCTGCTTCTATAAGCTAATTGCATTTGAGTGGAAATGCTCACAGCAGTGGTTGGCAGTGCCCTGTAGAGAACAAATGCATGGACAGTAACATTTACCAATAAAACTAATATTAGGACTCGAACCTGTAACTTAGTGAAGCACTGCATGGAGTTAAGCTTAGAGCAGCTAGCTTGTGCATCAAACAGCACTATTACTATATCTTAGCACTACCTAAGCCTAGTCCCTAACCCTAGACACCACCCTAGGAGACCTCTATATAACCCAGTCCTCAAACCATAAAAGCCCACCCTGATACAGTTCTGGGCAACATAGATATGCAATTTCCAAATGTTTCTGTAGCTAGCTTCATAAATATGGGCATCCTGAGACAATGTAGCAATTGTCTCATGTTCACAGACCACCTTTTAATCCTTAAAGAAGCTAACACAGCATGTAAGAGATGCACATACACAATTTCCTTGGAGGCAAAAATCTTGCTTACAAACAAGGTTATAGAGAACACACAAACTACATCCACCACATCCATAGACCATCTTATACTATCACTAAAAAGCAATCTTTACAAACCTCAAAGACCTCCTAAGCTTACAAACAGCAATGGCTATCCTCAGCCATCTCTAATGCATACACCAAAAGCAACATCAAACACCACACATGCACCTACACCCAACAAACCCCCAAGAAAGAAACCCATTGAGGTAAGCAAAGACTTTACCCAGGACTCTTGTTATAGGGGATTCCATTGTACAAAACACAAATGCCCCCTTACCAGAGTGGACAAGAAGAAGTTAATGGTTAGCTGCTTATCTTGAGCCAGGATAGACCAGGTTACACATTCACATGCGTATGCATCACAGGTATCAGTATGATTTTATCATAGTCCTTGTGGGTATAAATGACCTGAGACATACCTCACTGGACTATATGAAGAGAGACATTATGGATCTTGCTGAATATGTGCGTCAGATACATATGTGCCTTGCATTTTATAGCATTCTACCTTCACCAAGGATGATGCCACAGTATGAACAAAAATGATTTGACCTTAACAATTGTCTTAGTTTCTAGTGTCAGTCCAAAGGGATTCAATATTTGTCAGTATGGGAGGACACAGTTAACAAACCACATTCATTTGCCAAGGATCCTGTGCACCACCCCCCCCCCAGCTTCCAGATAGCAGCTAAAATGTTATCCACCCCCTTAGAGTCTTTTTTAGGCAATGCCAAATTGACAATCCTACTGATGTAGCTAATAAACCCAAAGGAACCTAAAGGTGTTACTGCTCAATGCTAGGAGCCTTAACAAGAATCTCAACACCATACAAGCTCTCCTCACTCTGTAGAATATAGACATCTGTGCCACTACAGGACATGGTTTAAAGCTGCACTAAGCACTTCAGCAGTTTAAGGCTTCAGTGCCTTCCACTCATTTAAAATATCAGCCACACAGACAGTGACTAAAGATGGAAGTATCTCAATCTACATTAGCAACAAGTATAGCTCTAAATTGGTTAAACAGGATGATGCCATGCAAATCACTACAGATAAAGTCCCTTACCATTTCCTAGCTAGCTATAGGTCATCATCTATGCCACAAGAATCCCATGACTCATACCTAGACCTACTAAAGGCACCCACCATCCAACCAAATACCTTATTTGTGAGAGACTTTAACTAGTCTTCTGCAGACTGGGAAGCATGCACCATCTCCAACTTGCAGGAAGATGTTTCCCAGACTTCATTAAAACAAATACCCTTGACCAGATAGTGCACATTCCAACCAGAGGTTCAAAAATATTGGACCTAGTACTCACCAATATAGGAGATCACTGCAGCCCTGTCCCCCCACCCCCACCAGCATGTCACATCCTTACTGGCAAGGTTGGATCACAAAGCCATCTCCTTCAAAATAAAAATAAAGTTGGAAAACCCAGCAAAACCTGTAGCAGTTAGGAAGCATTGTAAAACAACCACATCCTGTTAAGCAACAGCTTGTCAAAGTTCAGTGCCCTCTGAACCCTGTGTTCACAGCAACCTATGCAGAATTGTTCAAAGAAACCCTGTACAACCACATAAATGACTGCATAGAGGCTGTTGTAAGCCCAAAACAAATCTGAAAAAAAAAACCCACTGATGGAATCCTTACCTTAACATGGTGTATAGCAAAATCAGAAAGACCAACTCTCATAATGAAAAGAGCTCACTAATTAAACTAAACATGAATCTAAGATGACTAATTAAATCCAACAAGGCCAATTACAGGGTTAAGACAGCCTCTTAGGCTAAATACAACCAAAAAGCCTTCCACAGCTTTGTCCAAAACCTTGAAAGTATCACATGGATGTGTGATGAGCTAGTGGTAAATGATACACCTTCAATGAGCAGAGTGACTTTGCAAATCTGTTAGATGACAAATTCAGCTATAACTCTACCCCTACTTCTGCCCCACACGATTCCCCTGTATAATCCCTACTAGAATAACCCCCCAACTATTAATAGGGAGCAGGTCATGGTGGTGCTCACTAAGGCCAAAAACACAGCCATAGTGGACCCCAAAAATATCCCATGTTACCTCCAAAAAAGCTTAAAATATAACTTATCAAGACCACTTGAGTCAACTACAGCCTAAAAACAGGCTACATGCCAAGTGAATGGAGGACTATAGTGGTTATCACTCTTCGCAGGGGTGGACCATCAATCAACCCCAGAAACTACAGGTTCATTAGTCTGACTAGTCTAATATGCAAAGCCATGGAGTGAATTCAACAAAGACACTGGTGACCTACAGATACTAGACCCATCCCAGTGCTTTTGTCAAAGGAAGGTCATGCCTACTTAATCTGGTAGACCTCTTTGAGAAAGTCACCAAGGCAATGGATGAGGTGAAAACAGTGCATACCACCTATCTAGACCTGGCTAAGGAGTTCAATTCAATACCTTACTCAAGTATTGTTGACAGACTCACTGAACTAGGTATACATCCCTTCATAACTCACTTGATTTACAGCTAGCTCACAGATAGAACCCAACAAGTCAGGACTGGTGAGATCACTGCCACCTAGAGACTGGTCACTAGCAGAGTACCTTGGGCCTCCATGCTGGGCCTGCTGCTGTTTGGTATCTACTTCTTAGAGGTTATGGCTAATGTCAAAGGCCTCTGGCTCACCAAGTTTACAGATAACTGCAGACTGGGAGCTGTCATAGATTCCTCCAATAACAGTAACATTCTGCAAGACAGTCTAACATCGAAAAATGACTAATGCAAAGCCACAGATTAAAACTCAAAGCCAAGAAGTGCATTATAGTACCTTTTGGGAAAATGTCCACCCAAGTTAATTACTCCACTAATAATTTATTTATTATTTAAGGACATTTGATTATCGGGACTGTCGAACTGGATAGGAGCCCATTTTCAGCAAAGGCCTGAGGAGAAAAGCTCCAAAATATTGCAAAAACAACAATTTTGCAGTCTTTAAAAATAATACAAAAAATACAGTTTAAGTAATTATACCAAATTAGACATAATATGACAACATTGGTTAAGAATAGATACAAGTTATATGACAATGATGTAATAGTTACAGAGGTTTTAGCCAGCTTATATAGAAATTAATGGTAAGTTAGTATAATACAAACAGGAATTGCAATATGAGGTGAGAGAAAAGGAGGCTTATGGTGTATTTAGAGAGAAAGTGAAGGGAGAGAAATTGATAGAGGTAAGGGAGTGAAGAAGGGAGAGTTAAGGAGCTCTAAGGTATGAAGAGGTATTTGTTCACATTTAGGGATATAGATTATCCCAGTGTTGAGCAAGGACAGAGACAGTTTTTGGGTAGGAAGTCTTTCAAAATGGTTTTGAAGGATGGGGGGGTACTGACCTGATGGATACAGATAAGGAATTCCAGGCCTTATGAGTACAGACCATGCCCAGCAGATTTGATAGGTTTGTGGACAGTCCAGAGTTTTTAGTCATTGGATCATAATGACTGACTAGAAACCATACCTCCCAACCATGCCGAATTACTCAGTTTTTACTGAGTTTTGGGGTTCAAATGAAGGGGTGCCACGATTCCCGAGTGGCACCCTTTCATTTCAGATTTTTTCTTTTGTTTTTTTTAATTTTTCACACTTCCCGCTGTTTGAGCTGACGTCATCACGTGAGCGATGACGTCAGCTCCTTCAGGGCTACCAGCCTGTTGGAATTGAGCTCAAGAAGCTCACATATTTCTGGCTGGCCTGGTTGCTGAAATGCGAGTGCAGGGAACAGTTGCTGTTACAGTATGGAATTGGACTAACTTTCAGAGTTTATGTAGGGGAATCGGACCTGCGGCGGAATACAGATTCCATGCAGGTAAGGAAACTAAATTTCAGAGAAGGATTTCTGTGTGTGCATGTGTGTGTGTGTATGTGTGTGTGTGTGTGTGTGTGTGTGTGTGTGTGTGTGTGTGTGTGTGTGTGTGTGTGTGTGTGTGTGTGTATGTGTGTGTAAAGGCATAGCTGTTTGTGTTATGGACAGGGATATTTTGAAATGATGCCTGATTTCTTTTCTGAAGAGGCTTCAAGACAGACTACTAGAGATTACTCGAGAATGGTGTAAAGGTTCTGGGGTGAAAGGTTGTAACAAGGGATGGGATTTAGGAATGACAGTATATGCGGACTCCATTATGAAGTACGGAGAGATTGATCAGCGGAAGAGAAATTGCAAAGGACTGAAAGAAGCTGTATATTTATGGCAGATGCATGAGGTATCACTTATAAAGAAGATTTATTTAATTAAATAAGTTTTATTGTGATTTTGTGAGTGAAATTACCAACCTTATGTGATTGTTAGCCCCTTTCTCTCTCTGACAAACTAGAAGCAGAAATAATGGGAATTTGTTTTTTTAACTGAGATGAGAATTAATAGGAATTATGGAAGTTTAAAATGATGTATTCTATTTTACTTGTAAACACCAGGATTTTGAGATATGAGGCACACTTAGGAATGCTAGTGCTCCAGAATAGGCAACAAAATATCTTTTACATTATTCAGTAACATGACCACTCTACAGTTGAAATGTTGCAGTGTCCTATGCTTGCCCTGCTACAAGCTAGATATGTAAATGAGCATACCACTCTGAATACTGGAAGGTGGAGGATCCAGAACATATATTATGTACCACTGCAGGGCAACCAAATGGAGGTGGTACCCAGTTAACAGGTCTGCTGATAGTATTGGATATCCTGATCGTATCATATATATGCCAGATATGATACACAGGTCCCATACAGTGTCCCTGTAGTGTGGCCATACATGCCTCTCAACCATCCAGATTTTTGCAGAATTTCCAGATTTAGTCTCATATTTTTGGTCTGTTCCTCATAACATGTGTGATTTTCTTGGGAATCACTGAGTACTGAAGAATCGCACACATTGAGTTTCAGACTTCATATTGGCTTTGTCCAGGTGTTTTGTGCTAAGAGATTGACAGCTATGGTGAGATGTGAGAAATGAATTCACTAAATGATAGCCATTAAGTTTCAGTCTTCCTATTTTTCAGGAAGCTGCTGATTTGCCATAGTGTTATGTTTCTCTGACTGTAGTGTATAGGATGGGTTCAAGACTTGTCAGTGAAATGCATGGTGCTAACACAATTTATTCTAGCAACTCTCCAAACTTATACAAGCAATGTTTCAAATGTGTCCCTGGTAAGTCCCTAGCCACCACCACTTGTGAGCTTTGTCCAGGTTTTTTGTGCTAAGAGTTGAGAGCTATGGTGAGAAGAAGTGAAAACTGAATTTGTATTCCCCCATTGGCTTTGCCCAGGTTTTTTGTGCTAAGAGGTTGACAGCTATGGTGAGAAGTGAGAAATGAATTCACTAAATGATAGCCATTAAGTTTCAGTCTTCCTGTTTTTTTAGGAAGCTGCTGATTTGGCATAGTGGTATGTTGCTCTGACTATAGTGCATAGGGTCCTGGGTTCATGACTCGCCAGTGAAATGCATGGTGCTAACAGAACATTTTATTCTAGCAACTTTCGAAAATTATACAAGCAATGTTTAAAATGTGTCCCTGGTTTTTGACCTTTTGCCCCCCCCCAAAAAAAATGAAATTGAAAATAAGTGTGAAAAATTGTGCAAGATACCTATGGCTTACATGACTCTCATTCTATTTATAGTGTGGGTGTGGAAGTAAACTTTTATGATGGAAATGTTCTGAATTGGGAAGTTTTGTCATTATTGGTTCATGCATTTTATTTCATTGCCTACAGTACAGCCTACTGGAAAAATGTTCAAACAATAAATTTAAAATGTGCTGTGTCTAACAAGTGTGTTGTATTATACAAGGAATATAATTTAATAGAGTCAGGAAGGTGTATCAAAGAAAAGAACACATGTATGTTTCTTGTTTTCTGTGCAAGGGGACAATTATTTGAAAACAGCCCAAAGGTAATCTTTATCCACCACTGGCCAGATGCATTTTCTTTGGATGTGGTGTGGGTTTCAATACTGTTTCAATGAATGTGAGTTTCAAGGGCAGAGAATTTTTAATGGCCAAGTCTATTTTCATTGTGAGACAGTATTGCTTTGTTTAGCAGCTTTGTTTAGCAGATGTCTATTAATTGTTTGTGCATTGTGCTATAAAATGTAAAAATAAAATCCAAATAATCATTGTAGAAGTAAAGCAGTATGCACACATTAGTGGGGTGAAATAGCCAGGTAATGGGACATTGGAATGGCTGCAGGGGGACTCTGGTGCCATATTTTGGTCGTCTGTTTTTCAGTTTGCGTTTGAAAGTTGGTATCCCACAATCACATTGGAGTGGGTGGGGTTACATAATTATGTATGCAAATTAGATGTTAATCAGCGTACAGATTTGTACCTATTTTTCATGGGCCTTGTCCAGATTTTTGATGTTTCCAGGTTGAGAGGTATGCTAGAAACATAGTTGTATAGAATGCTATTTAGTGCTGGACAAGCAGATGGATTCTGAATAATTTTATAAGTGGTATGCTAGAAACATAGTTGTATAGAATGCTATTTAGTGCTGGACAAGCAGATGGATTCTGAATAATTTTATAGGTGGTAAGAACCTATGCATATGATAGCTGATGGGGCAGTTCTAACCAGTTTAGTCTTTTTTGTGCTATGCAGTGGTGGGTTCTAAAAGGAGTATTTGCTGAAAATTTTGCAACTTTGTTATAGCATTGCTCAAGTTTTGATTTTTGTGATATCTGGAGGTTAGTAAGGATGGGAGTACCGTAAAGAAGTGTGGGGAGGAGATAAGTAGTGGTAAGTGCAGCTTTAGTTGCATCGGTGAGAAAGTTTTGGGCTCTATAAAGTACCACTACTTTTTGAGGAGTTTTTCTTATGCAAATGTGTATATGCAGGTCAAACTTAAGATTCTCATCCACTATCATCTCTAATAATTTGCTATGAGAAGTAACTTCAATGGTTGTATTAACAAAAGAGAGAACTTTAAATTTTGTTTTTTCATGGGAAATGTATTTTTGTGTTACAAAGTCATGTTTAAGTTGCTGTTAAAGCTTCCTGAGTTAATTTTTGGAGGTGTGCCACATCAAATGTGCAAATAAGTGTGGAGTCATCTGCATACTCTGCTAGGGAGGCCTGTTGAGTGCATTTGTGGAGGGTGTTGGTGAGAATGTTAAATTGGAGCAGACCAAGGATAGAACCTTGTGGTACACCGGTGGTGACTGGGTGGTATAGAGAGAGGGTACAGTACCATTTTACTGACGGATACCTATTTGATATGTAGCTTTTGAACCAGAGCTGTGTCAGACCTAATGAGGACATTTGAAGTAGAAGTTTACTGTGACAAACTGTGTCAAAGGCTTTAGACAAGTCTAGGAATAATGAGGCTCGTTTGCCATTATCACTAGCTTTATTGACAGTGTCTATACAGGTTAGAAGTGCAGTAAGGGAAAAACAGCAGCCATGTTCTGTGTGGATAGGAGTTTTTACAGGAGGTAGTTTAGCAATTGTTTTTGAATATTTTTCAAGTATTTTGGATAGGGAGATAAGATTACTATAGGTCTAAAGTTATCAATGTCTGTTGAATGTCCTTCTTTGTGCAGAGGGATAATGTGTGACTTTTTCCAGAAAGAGGGAATGTGGGATTCCTGGATTGAACTATATAAGGAATGAGACAGGACAGGCAATGCTAGCAGCTGCTACTTTAAGGTATTTGCTTGGAAGGTCATATCTGAAGTAGAGCATGGTTTGAGTTTGTTTAAAAGTATTTTTATAAAGAATGTGGACACATGTTTGAAGGTGAAAGTGGATGTGGTGAAAAGTAGCTGCAGGGTTAGGATTAGATGTTGGAGAATCCTTGGTTATAGATGCTATACTATCTATGAAACAAAAGGTGAACTGTATTGTGGTTTCAAGTGATGAGTTATTGGGAGAGGGGCTAGAGCTGATTTTGTGGCCAGCATGCAAGAATTCTTTAATGGCTGTCTAGAATTTTTTTAGGATTGTGTTTACTATTACTACGAAAGTTATTAAAGTATAGACTTTTGACTTCATTGATTTGCTTTTTTAGTACAATTCTGAAGACTTCTGAAATTTTCAAAATATTGAGGTGTTTTATATTTTTTCCATTCTTTCCATGTTTTTTCTCTATCCTGCATTAGCATTCTACTCTTTTTGGACAGACAGATTACATTACTTGTTTTTAGTCTCTTCCTTCTAGGTGGTGTGCAAAGCTATTTAGGGTATATAGGAAAGTTGTACTGAATGCATTTACAGCATCATCTAAGGGGAGGATTTTTAGGTAATTCCAACTAATAGATGATAGTGTAGTAATGAACATTGCTGTGTTAAACTTGGAAAGGTTGCTTGCTGATTTATAAATATGCTGTTTAAGCAGATGCATGAGATGTGTGGGTATACAGATTGGGAGATGATCACTGAGACAGTAAGAAGTTGTACCAGAGGTGGTGTATTTGCTAGGGTCTGATACTAGGATCCAGTCTAATAGAGAATTTTATTTATTGTATAATGTGGGGAGCTATTAATTATGTGTGTGAGACCAAATAAATTCACATGTCCAACCAACTGATATTCACATCACCTAGTAGAATTATTTCTTTAGGACTTGTTATGGATATCTAATATAGGGTATCTTCCAGTACAGCTGTATTGAAACCAGGGAGGATGTAAATAACAGTAATACAGATTTGTTTGTAATTGTTTAATTTCAGGAAAGTAATAAGAAGCTGTGGTGAATTGAACTTTGCTATTGGTTTGTTGTAAGGGGAAATGTGGTAGTTGTTTGGAAATATTAAAGCAATACCACCACCTTTCCTCTTTATATGGTCATTACAGATGTTATTATAGCTGGGAGGTGTAATTTCCCAGGGATAACACCCTTACAAGAATTGATCCAGTATATATTATAACTGGGATGTGTAATTTCCCAGGATAAGATACCCCTAAGAATTGATCCAGTAGTTAGGGATCTGAGAACCTATGCAGGAAGCATTGACCCATACATCGCCAAGGTAGTAAGACAATTGTTCTACATCGCCAAATGTTTAAGTAAGAGTGTGGTATACAGGTTCAAGGAAGTCAGAGTACTACTTTACCCAGCCCTTATCAGATCCATCATAGAGTACAATGCCCCTTTTCACATGTAACTGACTAGGCGTATGCAACAATTATAACGTTCACTGAGGTTCCTCACCAAGAGAATCCAAGGTATAAACATATTGTCCTATACAGCTTGCCTTAAAGCCCTGTCTTTATATTCAGTCTCCCGCAGGATACTGAGCATTGATCTATGCCTGGTATATAAGGCATCCTTAGATCTAGCCCCGATAGACCTTTTACACATCTGCAAACTGAACAGCACTAGAAACAGTAGATGTAAGGATTTAAAGTTTGCTTGCAACATAACTAGAACATGCTGGTAAGACAGATATGTGCCTCAAGGAATCCCCACACTAAAGAATAGTCTCTGCATCCATGTAAAGCAGAGTCCATCCCTAACCCTATTCAAATGTAACCTTAATCACTGGATGCAAAATCAAAACTTCACTCCCGGTCTCATGCCCCCCATGTCTCTGATAGAAACCAACATTACATATCCCCTAACATAGCCACCCCCGTAAAACCTTTAACAACCATCTATCTAGCATATCCCTTCAAATAGATGTCCATGTAATGTGGGGACACAATTAAGTTGGGTTGTGTGGCTAGGCTTATAAAGGCCCTGGTGGTCATTAGCCTAGTATACACATATTAACCTATGCAGTAGCCCTACCTATATAAGTAGATTTCTGTAGCTTAAAATAACTGATAGCTTGAAAGTGAAGGGTCCTGGAGACCTTGGAGAATGGACCTAGCAAAGCCTGTCATAGACCTGGAGAAGGTATGGCATAGAGGACCACCTTCCTGCTTCTAGAAAACTTCTAGAGTTCAACCCTTTCCAAAAAGCCAAGGCCATGGTAGAGTGAGCCTCGACCCTGCCTGGAATAATTTTGTTGTGGTGGGAATAATAAAAGGTAATAGCCTGGCAAAACCATTTGGAAATAGTCTGCTTTGACATGGGTTATCTTTTCTTCTAACCTACAAAACAGATAAACTGATTGGAAATTCTAAAAGATTTTGTTTTGTCACAATAGTACCCGAGTTGTCTGTGGATATCCTTTCTACCTCATTTCTTGGTCCATCGTGTGGTGACGTCCAGTTGAGTCAGACCTAGGCTGCCAGAGGAAGCTCACCTTACTGGAAAGTGAGACCGAAGCCCTGAGGAGGAAACAGTTGAAAAAAACAGTGGAAACAAAGTTGTAACCCCCAGATGCCAAGATAGCCTTGTGGATTAGTGGTTCCTCTCAGTGGGCCAGTGGTCACAGTCACTAGTGCTACAGAAATCTCAGCAAAAATCTCAGCATAAATCTCAGTAAAGCCTCTACCCCTGGTGTTTGGGTGGACAGGCCAATGGTACAGGCAAAATCAGGCTAAATCAATACGTAGACGAAGACAATGCAGATGAGACAAAAAAGACGCAGATCGAATCTCTCAAGTAGTCCTCTGGTTTATTAGAGCCACCAAAGTGTAATTCCAGACATGCATATTTCTGCCTTCTTACAACATCTTACATACAGCATAGTAGGAATGTTACACTATTGGAAATACAGGGTTGTCTACCAAACTGATATCCATAAACATTAGGGTGTCCACCAAAAATCCCAATTAACAAACTAAACCAGTGAGTAAAAAGGTCACACAGGATAACCACTTGGTAAAAAACAAGCCATAAGGACTTCTAGTTATAACCCCTCAAAGGAAACCTTTGAAACTGAATTAGAGAAACTATGTGAGAGATTTAAGTCTAGGATTTACAAGGATGAGCAGATCGAGATGGAAATATCTGGAATCTCCACTTTAAGAAGGGATGTGGCTACCCCCTATTTTTCAGATCCTAAGGAAATAGCCTTTGATCAGGTCGAAGCAGAGCACCCTACAATTACAATGGAAAGTGGTAATGCCAGGATCCCCGTTTTACACCAAGGATGTGGGCAGTGTTAAAGACATCATTAGATCGCACTGACAGGTGCTGACTGTGGACACGGTGGTTAGAGAGGTGGTAGGGGATACACCAAGTTTCGTGTATAAGAACAGATCCAACCTGAAGAAGTTGTTGTGTTATCTTTAGAAAGGTAGGAAGGAGAATGTTTATGACACCCTTGGTACAGTTCCTTGCACTAGTTGTAATTTTTGCCACTTTATAAATTCTAGTGGTAATTTTGTACACCCCTCAAATGGCATGAGTTACGAGTTCCATGTCTTTGCAACTTGCCAGTCTGAGCATGTGGTTTATCTTGCTACTTGTGTAGCATGTGATGGATTCTATGTGGGCAAGACAGATAAAAAACTCAGAGACAAGATACATGAGTACATTTATCAAATTAAAATTAAGTCCACAGTCAATGCACTATCTAAACATGTATTGGAGAGAGGTGACACACATATCTTCACCTTCAGAGTCATTGAGGTGTTATTCATAGGTCCTATAGGTGGTGCCACTAGGAACCATACTGAAACACAGGAGGCTAAATGGATAATTCGGTTTAGGGCTGACTTTCATCCAGGTCTTAATGACAAGGTACCCCTGAAACTGTTTTTGAAGTCTAGAAGGCTTAGATAGAACCAATTGTTCACCAGTTGGTAAAGACCATTATATATTGTGTATAATAGACACATGAAATGTGTGCTCTTATGAAATGATAATATTTATTAATTGAGTATATATCCTTATCAGTATTTATGTATTTGTATTAAAATGTGTATATTTTTATGTATTTTCTATGTTTTTATATATTTTTTATATATTTTACACATATTTCTTTATATATATTTTCATATATATTTTTATATTTTTATGTTATTTTTTAGATGGTGATGTAATTAATCTTTTTAGAATAAGATGTTTGATAAGACTATGATCTTGTCACTTTAAGAAAATGTTTGAATTCAGGTTTTTGGTGCCTTTTGTACTATATAAGGAGTTGTTATCAGTGATGCATTATTGTGTAATTAAGCCCTGTTGGGTGAAAGCGCTTACTGGATTTATCTGTTTGTTTCAATAAAAGACTTACACTGGATGGAATTGCTGCCTTTGGATGAGTTTTAAAACTTACCAACTGTGTTTCACTCTGATACCTGATTTTTGCTGTTTTTCCAATTAGGAGCTTTTCTTAACTTTGTTTTAATCTTTCAAGTTGTTACTTCATCCCCATTTGATATCCTGTACATTTGAACTTCTTATTCTTTCTTTTACTTTTTCTATTCATTTAGCATCTTTGTTATGTTCCACAGGATCTTCATAGATATTTCTCCAAAATGTATCTATTTCATCTTTTTTGGTGGTGTTTCAATTCCTTTTGCCTTGTTTCCCAATTATCTATGAAACTTTTTGGGTCATCAATAAATTGCTTATTTTCTACTTTTCCTTTATATTTATCTGCATATCTTCTAAGTTTTTCTGCCTGTGCTGGTATTTTTAGTTTATTATTTGGACAGTCCACAATAGATCCTGATCTGTTCTGATACTGTGCATTGCTTTTATCATGTCTATCTTTCTGAATATTTTTGTTGATCTGCTCCCTCTTCTATACTTTTCAAACAGTTGTCTTAATTGCTTTACAGTTTTCTCTATTTGATACTTCCAAGATTGCATTCATTTTCTCATCTTCCTTTCCCTTACTACCCTGTGTTTTTGTAGTAAAACTTTATCTGTTATTAATTTAGCTTCACAGTAAAATATCCTGTTTACTTCTGTTATATCACATTAATCTCTATGGACAACCCTAATTACTCTGTTCATTTGTTTTATCAGACTTCTACCTTTTTGGGTTTTATTGACTTTCTGTAGTCTATTTCTTTCATTGATCATCTCTATTACATCAAGAAACTCTTCTCTTAGATAATTTTCTTCTAAACTGAGGACACATTCTTTGTTTTCCATTTCCTGTGGGCATTCTGTAGAAAGTTCCAGAGCATCTTCCTATGCTACATTCTCTTGAGTTTCATCCTGTGTCATCTGTTGCTCTTTCATATGGGAACTCACTAGCTTATCACTCCACAGCATTGACTTTGTCAGACTTCCCACAGTTTCCTGTTTCTCCCCTTGCTGTGCAACTCCAACTAAACATTTGTACTGGTTGTCTGTGGAAGGTTCTAAAGTTTCTTCATATGCAACTGATCAGCTGTTTCTCGCACCACTGGTTTCTCCTTAATTTGGGTTCCATTGCTCTGTCCTGCTGTGGTGTTTTCTGAGTTACATTTTCTACACTAAATCCATCACTTCACAGATATTCCATGACCTCAGATTCTATTTTTTTTAACTTCACCATTACTACTCTTCTTTTATACTTTTCCTCTTTGTTTTCTTATTTTTGTATTGTAAAATATTTCATGTTAGGAGCCTTTGCTTGTATTTCTCTTTAAACATCTTTGGTGCTGTTTTTTTGTATTGATTAGTTTTGCTTTCTCCTTTGCATAAATATTACACCATATTAAATTCATTTTTCATTTCCGTGTCCATATTTCTTCTTCAGATGTCTCCTGATCCTCCTGTTTCTTCTTACTTTTGAGACTCGTTCCATCATGCTGTGATGTAACCTGTGTTAGACTTTCTACACTAAATTCTTCACTTCGCAAGTATTCCATAACTTTAATTTCTATTTTTTTAACTTCTAGTTTACTAATCTTCTGTTCTTCATTCCCTCTTTGTAATCTTATTTTTTATTGTAAAATTTTCCATATCTGGATGCCTTTGCCTGTATTTTTATTCAAATATCTTTGGGGCTGTCTTTTTTGTGTTGAGTAATTTGGCTTTCGCCTTTGCATACATATTGTGCCATATCAGATCTCTCTGTCTTTCCCAAGTCCATATTTCTTTTTTATACCTTTCAAAAGTCTTGAGATTTTGTTCTTTATAGTTTTACACTTCCTCAGATGCTTCTTTTTCTGAAAGGATCAAGGTTTCTTGGTCTATATAATCTTTTTCATAAATCTGTTGTCTTAATGAACACAAATTTTTATTTGAAGCTTCTAACAGTTTTTCTTGTGGAAGTATTTTTCTTTCCTCTAATTTCTCTCTTAATCTTTTTGTATATCTTCTGTCTGGAAATTCTGGGCTTCTTGCATAATAGTAACAATACATAATTTCTTTCTTATCCTCAATAGTCCACTCTGTCATCTTTATGGGAATTTTTTAGCCTATCAGTTTTGGGGATTTTTGTGGATTGCTAGTTCCTTCTACAACAGGGGGAATCTTCCCCCCGGGCCTGGCTTAGCCCCATTGTAGTAATGTTTCTGTGCCTTGAGGAGTCTATGCTGTCATTTTTTGCAGTCCTGTCACCAGTGTACCTACCAGGACTGGGCACTTTTTATCCTGGGTCTTGTGCACCCACCTATCTTTTTTATTTTTTAACCTACTTCTGTCCATGATACGTGCTATATAAAATACAGTCATATGTCAGTGTCGTCTTGGTGAGATTTTGTGAAAAACAGGGTCATCATTTAGGTACTCACCAAGACTTGAAGATGAATTCAGTTCCAGCAATACGGCTCTCCTTTGCTTGCTGACTTATCATTTCTCCATTCAGACCCCTTTATAAGATCAATGGATTCCTTACAGATACTGTAAGAAAAATTCTAGGCACTATCTTCTTATTGCCAACTCTCTTATACACCACTCCTATCCTAACAAACTTAATACTCAAAGAAAGAAACTTGTCTCCTGCTACAATAAAATAGCTAAATTTGCCACTAATCTCCCTCATGGGACCTACCATTGTCACAGCTTAAAGCAATTAAAATGGCTTGAAATACACAACTACCTACCATATTCACAACTAACTACAGCACACAAACTACTTCATCATCCAGAAAAATGCCCTGCACTACAAAATGTATTACTACCCTACTGTCCAGCAAGGGACTTCCATTTTAGTAAAAATTCTTGCTACTAGTACTAGTACGGTACTAGAGTAATGAACGTCCAGGTCAGTGGATGTAGAGATAAGCACCACCCGACTGCATCCAAACAGCAACAGTCAGGCGATCCTTGAGGAGCACTGGGAAGGCTTCTCAGAGAATCGACCTCTGAAGCCTTGATTCTTGTTTAATACTTCTGCCTCTCAGGTGATGTCCATTATGTGAGTTTCCCCCTCTGCCATGGGGAGATCATTCTCCAGATCCCTAGGATTTTTGAAATCATATTCTCTTCCCTGCCTTCTGGTTTCTGAAGAAGTTCCTCTGAGGAGTCAAGAATTTGATCTCTATGGCAAATAGTGATTTTCAATCCTTTTCACTACTGGAAATAGTTTCCTTCACTTTTGACCAAATAAGGTTGATCTGTCATAAGGGGCATTGATGAAGGACATCTGCAAAGTCGCATAACCATATCCATGTGTGTCTTCTGATGGAAAAGCCCATTCTGTCTGCCTTAGACACACCCTCTGTAGCATTAGGTGCATAGAGGCATTGGATAAAGACTTTAGGATCACCAGCTGAGAATCAAGTGCCTTATTCTGATCTGCAGTTCAAGGACCTTGGGAGAGAACTGGAGATCCCTTTTACTAAATCTTTCTAAAAACAGCTGAAATGGGCCAGATAATTAAATGTACTCATCATGAAAATAAATGAGGCATAGACTTGCTTCCCAAATCTGTCCAAAGCATGTGACTCTCTGTACGTGGACGGAAAGAGAAACTTTCTTCAGTGAGCTCCTTCTTGGTGGCCGCTGAAACAATCAAGGAATATATAGCAGGGCCCTTGCTCCAGTGTCCATGGTCTTTTGGAACAATTAAGAACTTATCAGACTTCTTGCAGATAGGTTCAGCTGTGTCATGTTCCCTCCATGCCCAGGATGACATCAACTCAATCATCTCATCAGTGGGAGGAACCACCCAGAAAGCAGATGGGTCAGATCCAAAAGCCTTGAGAAAGACTAATTCCTTAGGAGAAAATTTTGAGAAGACCAATCCCCTTTTTGTCTAAAGAGTTCAAGAATCCCTCTGAATGAGACATCCTCAATTGGGAGTTTGGAGGAACTTTCTCCCTCATCAAAATCAGTGTTAGTGGCTGGAGATTCTTCCAGGGAATCCAAGTGTATCCTCTTACACTTGTGTTTCCTATGAATCTCCTCTGTGGATTGCTCAGGGGAGGGCTCAAAACATACAAGCTTTCTCTAGGAAGAGTAGGTACAAGGCTCCCAAGAACTGGATGTCCCAAAGTAATTAAGAGAGAAGACTGCAGACCCTGTGAGATGTTATGGAGGTGGGTTAGATCTGACAGTGAGAGTGAAGACCTTACTCTTATTTGGGAATGTACTCTTTTGAAAACCTTGAACACAGAGCCTGAAACAGATATGAGGAGCATGCCCTTCAGAGCTGAAACCCTCAGAGGTGCCTCAATACTGAAAACCATATGGCTCACATCTAAGGTAGTTGCCAGAGCTGAACTATCTAGCACCTTGGCTCATAAGGGGATTAAAGGATCCGTAGACCTTATATCTGATCCTAACCTGTTGAAATCAGTGCTTATGTGATGGCTTTGGGACTCCAATGACTCCGATAAAGCAGGACTGACTTAGTGAAAGTACTCACCTGAGTCGAAGAAATATGCAGTCTCAGCTCTGATGCAGATCTACCCTGGGCAAGAGTCAGATACAGGGGCTTTGATCTGAGAGGTCAGATCAAAGAAGGCACCAACAAGGAATGATGGGGGAACTGGCTCTACTGGATCAGACAGTGGTCAGTGCCAGGAGTTCCTCCAAATAGATCTGGGTCTGAAGAAAGTGCCTCATTATCCTGTCCTTGTATACTTCAGTTGGACTCCAAGATGATCTCATTGATCTAAATGATGAGGCTGGAAAAGGGGGTCTGGATGAATATGGCAGTCTATCTTGTAGGATTGGAGCCCTGAGTCTGGGAGAGAACAGCTCTGGAGACAACTTAGGAGGAGTCAAGGATCTGATAATTGTCAGATTTAAAACAGTGTTGGCTCTGAAGGTTTGCTGAGCTTCTGTGCTGGAGCTGATGAGATAGTCAGCTCTTTAGACTGCTTCCTAGTAGATTTAGGTTTAAATTTCTCTGAAGATTTCTGAGTGTCCTTGTCTGATGCTCTACATTTGTCAAGTTTTATGAAGATGAAGCAGTGAAGAAGAAAATGAACAGGCTGCTGGCTGCCCCACAGCAATAGAGGGTTTTTCTCCAGAGGAAGGTTGAAGAAGACCCTTAAGTATTAATTTGTTTCATCTTTCTACCAGTGCCCTTTAGTCAAAAGCCTCACAAATAGAACAGGAAACATCAAGGTGAGAGGTCCCAAGACTCTGCACACATTTACTGTGTGCATTGGAATTTGTGAGTTTATGTGTACATGACACATACTTTTTAAAGCCAGCCAGCTTGTCAGACATAATGACTCAAAGGACACAGCTCTAACTATACCAGAGAGGAAAAAAAGAATATGTATATATGTGTATACACACACACACACACACACACACACACACACACACACACACACACACACACACACACACACACACACATATAAAAACAACTATGACAGTCACAGAAAAAAACACTTTCCAGACCTCCAAACCCTAACCTAAAGCTACACTAACTTTATACTATACTAGACTAGACTACACTTTACTAGACTATATTAAACAATACTGTATTGAGAAGAAGAGATTAAGCAAAGTTTTTTTTTATCTAGCCAGGTTATAAAAGACTACAAAGAGAAAAAAGAAAAAGAAATGGAGAAGGCACTTATCTGAGAGGAATGAGATAAGACAAATCCTAGAAAAAACAACCACTACAGCCAAGCACTAAAGATCTGTCCAGCACAGAAAGCAGCAAAGAAGATCTGAGGTAGCACATTCTGCTTATGGGGATTATGGGCAGAGGAAGGAGCCTGAGCACCAGCTCAGAAGCTTCAGAGTTTATGAAGCTGGATTTGAGATCCATCTATTGAGGAATGGCCAGGAAAGACAACATCAGATCATATGTGTGCTTTTCCAAATTGGTCCAATGCCCACAACTCTCTAATTGTGGGATGAATCAATGTGCTTTCCTCAGAGATCTCCTTTTTTTGGCTACACCAATAATAATTTCATCAACCATGGGACCTTTGCTCCAAAAGGGCCTATTCTTAAGGAGCCAACTGCTTGTCCAATTTGCGGGGGAATAGGCTCCACCACATCTGGTTTACAACCTGGACACAAGGTTGAAGAAGGAGTCTGGGGAAGGTGCCACCTAAAATGGGGATGGGCCCACATGAAATACTTCAAGAAAGACAGACTCCTCGGAAGAAGGGACATTGGTGGTGCATCTCCCTTGCTGCCTCATTAATTCTAGGAGATTGCCAAAAGATGCATTATCACATGGGGACTTTGTAGACCCTTTCCCTATACCGAGGTCAGAATACTCAGCAACAGATTCCTCAGAGAAATCCAAGTGTTTCCTGTTGCACTGGCAGTACTTGTGCACCTCCTGGAAAGGAGACACTAGGGGGACAGGAGGACAAGGAGGCCACAGGAAAGCCCCAGATCTGGAATTGCATAAAGCCTATCAGTGTGAACTGTCTTAGGGATACTCATAACATATCGAGACCTTAGAAGGATCGGAGGATCTGGATAAATCTGATACTAGTACAGAGATTCCCATCTCAGAGTAAGAAAAAATCCTTTTTATGAAGTCAAATGCCAAAGCTGAGGCTGGCCAACTGGAACAGACTCTTGTTGATCCACAGTGCTAGATGGTTCCAGTTGGCAACCCAGCCATGTCCAAAGTTGAGACTGGAGCAGAGCTGTCCAGAGCTGAGGCAACTAGGAGCAGGGACAACTACAATAACGTCAGAGTTGAACAAAACCTTCATACCATCAGCTCTGACCCCATATCTCTGAGATGCACTCTGTACAGAGAAGACCAGAATCAAGTACATCAAGGCAAGAGGTTGGTGCCAGTGATGGCAACCAAGCTGTAGGTATGAACAAAAGGGTGATACAGGTCTGTGTCAGAACCATGCTCACCAGCACAGAGACATGGACTGAAGGAGGAGTGAAATGTGCTGCGACCAAAGGAAGAAGGCCGCCTATTCTCTGAGCTGAGGGTGAGGGGATAATGACCTCCATGTCCATCTGGATCTTCAGAAAGATTTGCATGAGCTGATCAAATTTGGATGGGTTCAACATGGGAAGACCTCTTAGATATTGAAGAAGCTGTAGAAGCCGCCTACCAGATCGAGGCAAAGGCTGAATAATCTCCTGGGTCCAGAAGGGTGAAGACTGGACCCAATCAACGGAAGGCTCCAGAGAAAACATTGAATCCAGAGTGATGAGAGCAAAGGGAGAATGGAGCTGACTCAAAACTGGAGCTGCTGTCATCCAGGAGCTTAGAATATTCAACATAAGTGGTCCAGTTGGATCTGAAGCTGGAGATGACATGGACTGATATCAGTACCTGGGGGTTACCAATTCCAGATCCAAGCTGACAGCCAATGGAGCAGAAAGTTTTGGGACCTTTGTATTAACTTGACCCTCAAGAGCAAAAGCAGAAGAATGTTTTTGGACCTCTTTCTCCTTTTGTTTTGCTTTCTCTTTTTCCTTAACTTTTTCTTCTTTCTTTTCATTTCTTTTTCTTTTCTATCTACCATTTTATCCTTCTTCATTTTCGTGTCTGTAGATGTCTTAGATGGAGAAGGAGACATAGCAGCCTGGGCAAGGCAGAAATAGAATTAGAAGTGTGAAGCATGTCCCTGAAAACCAAATGTGCCCTATGATCAGACAGAGCTCTAGCTGCAAAGGGTAACAGGCCTGACAGTCTGTGACAAGGTAATTGACATGAAGTCAGTAAACACAATGGTCATGAGATTCCTGGGGAGGCAACTTGTACTCACACCCCAAACACTTTTTAAAGCTCAAAACCTTGTCCTTATTGAATAACAAACAACAGTAAATGAGAAATATCAAAAGATCTCTGCACAGAAAAAATATATCCAAAGACATATTTATATAAATATAACTTTAATTCAAATTTTTAAAGAATAACTAATGAATAATAAAAGCAAAGGGATGTTCAAAAGAAAAACACTCAACAGAAAATGTCAGGATGCAGGCCATGTACAGTCACGTGCACACACACACACACACACACACACACACACACACACACACACACACACACACACACACACACACACACACACACACACTCTCTCTCTCTCTCTCACTGGAGAACAAACCAGCAGATAAAAATATCTCTGATCTAGAGCAACTGCAAAAGATCCCCAGACTACTAGAAGGGGAGGATATTAGAGAAATGATAAAAGCAAAAGCAGTGAGCTGCTGGAGCTTCATACGGAATGCATCTGACCCTGAAAACAAGAGTTCAGTGGAGTTTTAGATGTGCAGGGCATAATGACAGAAGAAGTGAAGCTTTGGAGCTGTAGATTCTAAGATACAAGCTTTGGATCCAATAACATGCAGGATAAGAAGTACAGAAAAGCCAATATGGATCATTTTTTGTCAATATTCCCTTTTCTTTTTTAGTCTCATTTTTTACATATATATATCTGAGATAATAGAGAGCAAAAAAAAATTTCAAGAATGGATGACCTTCACCTGTGGCTAATTTCCATCCATGATACATTACATTGCATTAGTGATCCCCATGACAAACATTTTGGGTACTGGTACTAACGGTGGACTAAGCTGCACCTCTCCTGGGTCAACACTTATAGACCCATGCAGGGCTGACAGGGTCACTAGGGTCTCACAATCCATGACCACACCAATTTCAAGCTGCAGTACCTTCACTTTTTTTTTCCTTTTTACTGAGAAGCTTTTCTATTCATGGCTTTTTTGGCTTGCCAGTAGATGGTTCCCCTGTTGGTGAAGGGTCATAATCCTTTAATCCAGTGCCATCAGCTTTTATGTTCTAAGAATGCCCTGAGATTTCAATCATATTACAGTAGAGTTTCTTAGTGAAAGCTTTGCAGTGCTCACAGGTGAAAGCTTGATGGTTTTCCCCTAAGCAAAAAAGGCACTGGAGGTGGTAATCTTTCAGGCATCTGTCTCCTGTATTCATAATATGTTGGTATTCTTTTCCACAGACATCTTTGTCTTAAGAGAATCACAATGTCCTAGATCAAAAATTTCCAGTAAACACTATGTGAAATTAGAATCAGTTAGAATACTTGTCTCTTCCCCAAACTGGATACTTATCACTCTGATCTGGACATTGTCTGGAAGAGGCCAGAAAAGTACAATTGTGTATGTAAACATACCTTAACAGCAAATGTTCAAACAGATCACTTTTGTAGTAACCTAAGCTGCATGGGTTGTATCCTGCCTAGGATGTGACAACCAGCCAGTATTCAAAGCTTCAGGGCACCATATATGCCCCCTAACTGCTGTGGGGCTAGGGGAGAGCTACATGAAACTAGTTGTTAGGGCACCATTCCTGCATAAAACTAGTTGTCATGGCACCATTCCTGCATAAAACTAGTTGTCACGGCACCATTCCTTCAGAGCTTTCTTACCTCAAGAAGGGAGGGTAAGTCCTGAAAAAAGTAAATGCTAGAAAGAGGAAAATGAATGTATATATACAAGCATCCACTGACAACTCTTTTTTTCACATTTTAGAACACAGGCTTGGGTTGTTGCCTCAGCAGTGACCATCATTATGTGTGTGTGTGTGTGTGTGTGTGTGTGTGTGTGTGTGTGTGTGTGTGTGTGTGTGTGTGTGTGTGTGTGTGTATATATATATATATATATATATATATATATATATATATATATATATGTGTGTGTGTGTGTGTGTGTGTATACACACCAACTCCATAGTCACACCACAATGGAGAAAATGGGAGAAACACCCAAAAAGTGCACTGCTGACCCTCACAATGGCTGTAAAATGCACAACAACATTAAAGTATCATGCAGAGCTGCTTGACCACAGTTCAGCAATCACCTGAATTGATCCCCTTTCCTTAAGAACTAATCCTCCTTTTATGTATAACGTGATAAAGTGGTACTCCATACCTTGGCTTTCCCCAGTGTGTGTGTGTGATTCAGAAGCCATGTAGAACATGCTGTTGGGACAGGTTCATAACCCAGAGACTGCCCATGCTCTGGAATAGACTTCCCATGCATATCAAGCAAAGCACCTCACTGGCACTCTTCAAGAGAAATCTTGATGAGTGGATTGGAAATAGAAAGTTCACCCTGGGGATCAGTCCAGTGGCTCTACTTGATAGAGGCACTGGGAACTAACATTGGGTGGCACAATGCCTGGGCACTTCTATGGGCTAGGCTTGTAAAGGCTCCCGGGCCATTAGCCTAGTACACACCTATGAACCTATGAAGAAACACTCAATGTCCTTAATGGCTCACTTGCACATACCCCATGGGTCTCCATTACAGGAGGTTTAAAGTATCACACAGTGAAAACTCTAGCTTGCAGTTTATATATATCTATATATCTATATATATATATATATATATATATATATATATATATATATATATATATACCTATATATCCTCCCCGCGGTTGGGTGGGCATTCAAAAGACATGCGTAAATGGGCGTGCCTTCGTTGAAGGTTGAACGTCGAGCTGGCACCTCGGCATTCATGAAAATCTACTGCCAATCATTAGTGGACCGGAGTTCCGCTGTTGTGACCCCTAACCGGGAAAAGCTGAAAGACAACAACAGCATATATATGTATATATATATGTGTGTGTGTGTGTGTGTAGGTTGCAGGCACTGGACGAATGACCAGGTATATCGACATCTGGTCAACACTGTGTGATCGACTTAAACTGATGGTCAACAGGTGTATGAGATCAACATTCCCAGAGTAGGGGAATATTCCTTTTCTCCTGGGGATTGTGCTATCTTGGATTTAATATATATATAATTAGCGGGGGTGGCAGCTGTCCAACTGAGAGGTGCAGGGGTTCTTGCACCCCTGAAAAAACACTTGTGTTTGGTTTATTTCACTCTGAAGTAATCCTCAGGGAGCACATGGAATTCATTGATATTTGTTATTTCATCATTATTAAATTGATATGCTGGGTGTCAGTGTAATGGACATTCAGTCCAGTGCTCTGCACCCAGATATATATCAATCCACATCCTGGTAAAATATATACGCAAAAGGTGGGATGGAGGGAGGGTCTCCATACTGAAGCAGTGATCTATTCAAACAGCTACTGTTATGGCAAGTTTACTTACACAGCTGAACTATATTCATGATTAGACCACTGCCTGCTATAGCTTAAGCTACATGGGTAGATTACCACAATTTAGAAAGATAGGGAAGTGAAAGAAGACTGAGAATCCAGGAGTCCCTGGAGAATAGCTATACCATAACATGTTCTGGACCTGGAGAAGGAACACAGTTTGTAATGTTTTGTAAAAGTATGCCTAAAGGACTAAGTTGCTGCTTCTAGGATAATTCTAGTGACCATCTCTTTCCAAAAAGCCACAATAGAAGATGAAGCCTTAGTAGAGTGGACACCATCCCTGCCTGGAAGCGATGTGTTATGGTAAGAATATGAGATAACCATTTGGAATTGTCTGTTTTGACACTGATTGCTCCTTTTTCTTATCTTCATAAGAAATGACCTAATTTTGTTTTATCCAAGTAGCATCTAAGTTCCTGTGGACATCCCGGGCATGCAAAATCCTATATCTCTCTCTTGCTTTTAGGTTCTGTGAAGAAAGCATGAGATTATTAGCTTAACACAAAATAAAACTCTGTAACCACTTTATGCATAAATGAATGATTTGTTCTCAAAGACACCCTATCCTTGTGAAAAAATAGACATGGTTAAGTCAACCTAAGAGCTTGTAAAGTACAGTTGTGCAAATAAACTTACCATAACATTAGATGTTCAAAGGATCAATGCTGCAGTAATCTGTGCTGTATTGGTTATAGCCTGCAAAAAATATTAAAGTTAGTCAGCTTCTAAAGTTTCAAGGTATCTTCCATACTCCCAAACCATTAGTCAGCTTGAACTGAGCTGAGTAAAAAGACAGGTTTGGGCACTAAGCTATCACAGCTTTCATGACAATAGAGAGATGGAGGTTGAGCCCTGAAAGGACAATGCTAGGAACAACAAAAAATAAAAGTCTACACTGTGATAATAACAACAAACCAAAAAAACAAGGGGATGGAGGAAGGGAGCAGCTACTGCAGCAGTGATCATTTGAACATCTACTGTTATGGTAAGTTTACTTACACAGATGTACTATGTGCTTCATATTAATCACTACAACAATAGCCTAAGCTATATGGGTAGGTTATATTAGCTTACATATTTGGGTAGATGGAAGGAGAAGAGTCCAGGAGCCCCTGGAGAATAGTTCTTCCAAAGCCTGATCTAGACCTAGTGAAAGAACAGTGCTTTGTAAAAGTATGGAGAGAGGACCGAGTTGATGTTTCTATAATGCTTCTAGAATCCAGCCCTTTCCAAAAAGCCATAGATGAAACCAAGGTCCTGGAAGAGTGTGTCTTGACCTTGCATGAAATAGTTTTTTTGTGGTGTGTACAACAAAAGTTAATAACCTTAGACAACCATTTGGAAATAGTCTGTTTTACACAGGTTTTCCCTTCTTCTTACCTTTGCAAGAAATTAACAACTATTCTAAAGATTTGAAAGATGTAGTTCTGTCAAGATAGTACCTGAGTTGTCTGATGACATCCAAGGTATGTTCTCCCTCATTTTTAGGTTCAGTAAAGAAAACAGGAGGGCAGGTAGTTTGGCTTAAAGTAAACCTGGATACTGCTTTAGGCATAAACGATGGATTAGTTCTCAAAGAAACCCTATCTCTTTGGAAAATGAGATAGGGCTGTCTCACCATAAGCGCTTGCAACTCAAAATACCCTTCTTACAGAGGTCAGAGCAATCAATAAACATGATGGGTTATTGGATATGGAGTACACAAACTCCAGAGTTGTTTAGTGTGTTGCAGCTGATGAAGTCTGTTAAATGAGAACCTGCTGATTTAGTTAAGCATTTATGTTTTTTATATTAAAGTTTATTTCGGATTGTCCGGAGTCGAGCCTGGTTCATCTGCAGTGCTTTTCTGTTTGGTTACAGGTTGCTGCACTTTGTGTGGTTTAAGCATTGTTTTCCTGCTTTGTTCACAATCAGAAAAACTGTCTTCAGTGTTAAGAACCTCAAGTCAGCCAGGTTGGCTTGTTCATATGGAGCATGTTTCAGTTTCTCTAACACAAAATTAGGATCCCAAGGTGGGGGCACCAGTTCTTTTGGAGGTCTCTTATGCAAAACGCCTTTTAAAAATATTTTAACTTGAAAAAACATTAAAAGAGGAGGATTTATGGACAGACATGCTGAAATGGCTGATAAATGAACCTTGATCGAAGAGTAAGAAAGACGATAGGATAGTAAATCACACAAATATTGTAAAACCAGAGAACAACTAGTCCTGATTGGGTGCTGGTTATGTTGTTGGCACAATTTGAAAACATTTTCTGTTTGCTAATACATGATTTTCTAGTAGCAGGCTTTCTTCCATTACTATCTGCTGCATGTTCTCTGTAAACAGGTGCCTGAAGGGAATTAAGACCCTATCATTCAGGCAGTCAATTGAAGTTGATTGGGGTTGGTGTGTATCAAACATCCATGATCTTGTATGAGTAAATCTATTCTGTGAGGAAGCTTGTAATTGCCTCTGACCATTTCCAAAAGAAGGGAGAATAACTGCAGCCTGGGCAAGAAGGTAGTCATCACAATGATCTCGGAGGATTCCTTCTGAATCTTCAGAATAGCTTGGATATCAGTGGAACAGGCATTAAAGCATACAGGAACATTCCTGACCAAACAAAAGAAAAAGCATCTGCATTCCAGGCCTTCTTGCATGGAGTCCCAGAGCAGAATCTTGTCAGCTGATTGCTCAGAGGGGAGGTATATGGGTCTACTTGAGGAACTCTACACAAATGAATCAAATCTTGGAAGACTCCGTGATCTGGTTTCCATTTGTGAGTGCCTGCCCTTGTCCTGCTCAGTTTGTCTGCCACACAGTTTTGCTCTGACAGAATGTAAGATTCCTGTAGAGTGAGACTGTGCTATGAAGCTATATCCCAAGCTAATATGGCTAGTCTGCAAAGGCATTATGACCGGGATCCCCCTTACTTGTTGATGTTCCACATTATTGTCTGTAACCACTTGAAGAGGTCCCGGGGCCCAAAGATGGTACAGAGAGCTGAGTGCCTTAACCAGGGCAAGCATTTCTTTTATATTTATGTGCTTGCATCTGTCCTTGGTGTCTCACACACCTTCCACTTTTATCCCTTTAGAAATTGCTTCCCAAGCAAAGTGCAAGGCATCTGTGGTGACTGATTTGCTTTGGAACATGGAGAACGAAGGGGAGACCTGGGTTTAAGAATATCTGCTGTGTCCACCAAGTGATTTCTTTTCTCACAAACCCCATCACTGAAATTTGAAAGGCAAAGGACATTTGTGCTAGGACCAAAGAGACATCAGATACCATTCTGTGTTTCTCATGTGTTTCTCAGGTGGAGTCTTGTTAGGGGCATCATGAAAATCATAGATGCCATGAGACCCAAACTCCTGAGGTATTCAATTGCAGTGAATGAAGTCTGAGTGGAAACCCTTAGAAATAGATCTAAATATAGATCATTTTTTTTTCCTGTGGAAGAAAAGCTCTTTGAACCGAGGCGTCTAGCTAACTTTCCAGGAACACAATCTTATGTGAAGGAGTCAAAAACAACTTTTGAGTGTTCTTTTGGAATCCCAGCTTGTGTAAGAGATCTCTCACCTAAGTTAGAGATTCCTGACACTTTGAAAAAGATTCTGTAAAGATAAGCAATCTAAATATGAAAAATGGGGATACCATGTAGCCTGCAATATGCTATAATTGGTCCTAGACACTTTGTGAACACTCTTGATGCAGTGGATAGTCCAAAGGATGAGTCAGAGAACTGATAATGTGATCCATATGCAAAAAATCTTAAGTCCAGATGAACAGGGATATGATGATAAGTATCTTTTAAATCTAGAGTTACCAGGAAAGTTGTATGTGTAAGAAGAGGTAGCAGGTTATGAAGTGATAGCATTTTGAACATGGGCACTATCACAAGCAGGTTCAGGAAGAAACATCCAGAACTGGTTGCCACACATTTTCTTTCTTTGGCGCTAAAACGTCCTTGAATAAAACTCTTTTACCACTGGGAAGGAAGAACTGGTTCTGTAACTCCCTAAGACAGCATGTGATGAAGGATAGGGTGAATAAAAAATTCTGGTCAGTGGGTGAGGGATTTGCCCTCTGGAAAGGAGAAATGTTCTCCCACTGCCTTCTGTAACCTTGATGAATAATCTTCAGTGTTTTTTTTTTTTGGTAGGGGGGCTCCTGAATTTGTTTTGGAACTCCTTGCCATTTCTTCTTAAACCTCCATTTACCTCTGTTTACCTGCATTTTGACAAGACTATTTTTATTTTGCCAAAAATGGATGATGCGTTAGAGAATCCCTTCGAAAATTTGGGAAATGAGGGAGGGTGGCTGAAAAATTTTAGAGATTCCCTGTATCAACTTACCCTTCTCATCACACTTTTTGATCACCTCTGCAGCAGACTGAGGAACTTTATACATCCTAACCACTGCCTTTTTAGGAGCAGCTAGCTGACTATCAGGACAATTGCAAGCAGGAACACACACATCTTCCAAAGTTGACTGAACTGGAAGAATAGGTAATGGTTCTGAAAATTCTTTCTGCAACAGCTCATAGTATTTTCTGAGGGACTGAAAAACCTCAGTGTTTTAACACTGAAAACACTGGGATATTCTGGAAATAGTCTCAGAGAAAGAGAGCCCTCCAGCTTAGGCTGCTGCAGCAATGATCAATATGAGGAACATCTTAAGATGCTCTTCTAACAGACATCAGCGCAATGGTTTCCAAGTTAAGAACTTCAAATTCGTCTAACAGGGTGGTTAAAATGGAAGGAGTGTCATTTTTCTACAACAAAATTTAGATCCCAAGGAGGAGACACCTGCTTTCTTGGTAGAAGAATAAGTAAAACCCTAGACCTAGGGCCAGACAAGAAGATATGGCTCAAAGATTAATCTTGATAAAAGTGCAAGACAGGCTGAAGGACAATAACTTAAACAAATATTATACAGCCAGTGAAAATGTCATTGCTCTTAGTTTGGTACCGACTGGAAAATCTTTTAAAATTGCCCATATATGATTTTCTAGTAGAAGGTTTCTTCTCCTCCTTTTAGTACCCACTGCATGCTTTCAGGAAAAAAAACATGTTGAAAAGGTATTAAAATTCATTCATATGGTCAGCTGAAGAATTTTCAGATTGCTGTGTATCAAGTATCAAGCATCCTGTTTTCTGTGAGTCAAGTACATCCTGTAAGGAAGTTTGTGATAATTGCTCTTGGTCAGTTTTAAAAGGGAAAATTGTGGCTGCCTGGGCCAAAATGAAGTCACCATAATTGCTTTGGGGATTATTCTAGATCTTTAGAAGAGCACTGGATGTCAGTGGGAGAGGTGGAAGGTCATACAGGAAAATTATCATGCAAGAGGGAGAGTTTTCAAAGCCTGTTTGCAATCCATCTTGGAGCAGAATCTCTTTAACTGCCTCTTGTGAGAGGAGACAGATGTATTTAAGGAGTTTGCCACAGTTGGAAAATTCCTGGAAGACTCATGGGTCCAATTTCCATACATGGTTGTCTGTCCTGGCCTGCTCAGCTTATTTGCAATAATGTTTTGCTTTGACGGAATTGTTGAGCTTCCTTGCCATTGCTGTTTATATTTTTTTGCTTAAACCTTGCTGATATGATACACTTTGCTTTGCATCTTGTAAAAGGTTCCTGAAATGGAAAACAAGTTCTTAGCAAATTTTGAAGAGGGTTGAAAAATCTGAGTAACCTCCTGAATAAACTTTTCTCTTTCATTAAATCTTTTAAAGACTTCAGCACCGGGAGGGTGAAGAAAAAAATTCTCTGTCATGGAAAATTTTTGAATTCTCAGCTTTGACATATTCAGGTAAATTTTGGAAATGTTTGTAAGCACACCTTCTCAGGACACAGCATCAGCAGAATCATAACAACTCTTCAAAGAGTATTTGGTTTGGTTAGCTGAGAAATAGAAGCTACTGAATTTAGACAAGTTCTAACCCCTGAAGAAGGGAGGTCAACTGTTAACTTCTTCACACTCTGAAAGGAAGGTAGTAAGTATTTTAACTTATGAGCCTGGCAGTTTAGAATTCTGAAAGTTAAAGTAGCAGAAGAACAGACTTTTTTTTGGAAAACCATCAAAAGCTTACCTATTGCTATAGCAGTATATGATTTTGTTAAAGAAATGACTCTAGGAACTAAATTGGAATTAAAAATATGTTTTATGAATCTGAGATACGTTATATAACTTATCAGACTTATTAGAGGCAGGAGGTTGACATACAGCAAGCAAACAAGAAAGCATCTTCTAAAGCTGGTAAAAAATAGAGGAACAGCTGATGACAGTCCAGTTGTACTGAATCATTATATACATATATATATTATTTTTTTCTGGGAAACTGGAATTCTCTGTTCCCACTGGAATTGTTCTTTCACTGTAGTTACAGTTTCAGAAAAAGATAACTTTTCTGTAGGAAAATCAGAAACTAAACTTTCTTCAGAATCAGAATCTTCAGCTTAAGGATAATTTACTAAAGAAATACCTTCTAAGTCTAATCCTTGCTTTTCTAACTGTGATTTGGTGGCACAGAAAGAGGATGTTTTTTTCTTTTTGGCTTCAGTAGGAAATCAGGTATGGAGTATTAAAGGTTTGAAATAAGCCCACACTCAAAATCCCAGCAGATCTTCTCTGACCACAGTAAGTGAAACAGGAGAAGCCAAATCTATTTGGTATTACTTTGCATCCCTTCGAGACTGACAAGAGTGTTTCTCCTTGGCTGCTGCAGGACATCTCAACAACCACAGAGGCTGTATCAAACTCCCTGTCTTTAGCAGCTTCACAAGGTGATAAGTCAGCATGATCAAGAGACAACAATGAGCAGTTCAGGGAACCAGTCTTGGCTACACCAGAGACATCCATCGGTTGCTGAGGCAGTGAGGGAAGCCTGTCTGATTTCTAAAGACTCCTGAGAAACTTTCTTCTTCTTGTGGATGGAGGAGGAAAGAACCAAACAGCTGGACAACTGCTCCATGGTTTTCTGGAAAAGAAAGCCTGAAAATGGGACCTGGAAGAATTGGTAAACCTCTTTAAAGAAACTTCTCTGTTTTTAAGCAAAAAAAAAGATAACCCCCATAATGATATTTGCAGCCTCTTTAATTATTTTGCTTCACAATAAAGTATATTTTAAATCAATAAAATGATTTTTACACATTTTTCACCTAAGCATATGTCAAAAAAATCTTGATAGATAAAATAACTAATGACAATGCATAAAATATACTACCTAGTAAAAACAAAATAATTTTCTTCAGAAAAAAATGCACAGTCTTACCACAAAATAATGATAAAGTGGAATGTTTTCTCCTGAAGTCTACTTATCTGCTCAGATATGAAGGAGTGCTAGCTGACTACTGATCCTACAAAAACTGCGGGGAGACCACACCAGCAGCATGAAAGTGCTGAAGGTTTGGTGCCCTAACCATTAATTTTATGTCTCTTCTAAAGCCTTATAGTCAATAAGGTGCACGGAAGGTGTCCTGAAGCTTTGGATACTGGTGGGTGTTCATATCCTGTGCAGAATATAAACCATACAGTTTAGGCTACTGAAACAATGAGCTAGTGATGAACATCAACTGTTTGTTGAGCCTCCCCCTCCAAAAAAAAGAAAGAAACAGCATGAGCTGGCCTACCTTTTCTACTGAGCATCATATTAATGTTCTTGGTTGGGGAGGCAGCTCCATTAGAAGGATGGCTACAGCACTGGAAGATAAACTGGAAGAACAGACATCCACCTGTGGCTAATTCACAGATATAATGAATAACAGTACAACAGTGATCCTTACGAGAACTATCCATTGATGCAGGCACAGCAATTGCTATACTTAAGAAAGACACAGGATTCGGTTATGGACTGGTAAGAGGAAAATGGCTTAGATGGAATGAAGAATCCTGTCTTTTATAAGGGCTTTGCTGTGTGCTTTTCTTAGGTTTTGTTAAGAGCTAATATAGCACAAAGTGAGCAAGGATTATCAGTATTCTTAATCTGGCTAATTTCTAAACTGGATATGACATTCTAGAGTATTCTGCCAAAGGTAGGAAAAACAAAATTCAGTACATGCAGATCTTGGTGCCATTAAACTCATAGTGCAGGTCGTGGTCAGTAGTTTAGTTTTCTTCGCTTTTTGTACTTTTCTAGTTTTACTGATTGTTTTTATGTGAAAAAGAATGCAACATGTTGGCTAACATACACCATATAACTTTCAGAAAGCTGTGAAATGAACCATGAAAAGAAAAACAGGAGGTGGGGTTGGGTCTGTTAGTAACCTGTATTATAAGCAGGTCCCATGTGCCTCCTCATCTGATTCAAAGGCACTAAAAGAAAGCCTGTACAAACTGATGGCAAGAACTGGTTCTGCACAGGAAAGTTGCTGCAGGAGCCATCATAAAATTCAGTAATTTATATTCTGTCAAAATGCAAAATAAAAAAAAACCTGTAAAAAACAAAAGTAACGCATTAACATTATATAGAGGGTGACATCCTTCACTGTGGATTAGCAACAATAACAAGGAATCAAAACTGGGGAAAACCTAAAACTGTGTTGTTAGAAGGTGTCAACTATGTGGAGTTGATTTTGGTCACGTAAGATGATGCAGTCTGCAATTTTTTTAGTCGGGTTGTATTATTCCCGGAAGTTCCACAAGGTAATACAACAAACTGTCACCAAAATCTGGTA
Organism: Protopterus annectens; assembly: GCF_019279795.1. Classification (NCBI taxonomy): domain Eukaryota; kingdom Metazoa; phylum Chordata; order Ceratodontiformes; family Protopteridae; genus Protopterus; species Protopterus annectens. The sequence goes on from NC_056729.1 coordinate 295,777,116, forward strand.
AGATGAATGTCTTGCCCTGCCAGCTGTATCTGATTAGAAAATGTGATTTCTTCCAGGACGTTTAAGGGTTCAATTGAGAGCATAATCTCTTGAGCCTGATACAAGTGCTCATATCCCGGATGCTTGCATACTATTATCTTGCAACCAGGAAGTCACCTGTCTGTCAGCTCATTTGGAGGAGGTATGGCAGCTGAGTGCAGAAAGTGGAGCTGCTGTCTGCCACTCAAACATGTAACCAAGTTCAAGCAAAATAAGTGCTGTAGCCACAGGAAGAGAGTGGAAGATGGTAGGAGTTTAGCTGTTAGATTTTGGGGTTGACTGAGGGATTTTAGGATTAGAATTAGGGAGTGGATCTTGGAATTAGGTTTAGATAATTTGTGGGGAATTTAGGTTTAAAGAGTGGGATGGATATTTAGGGTTATGGAATGAATGGGCAATTTAGGTTTAGGGAATGGAAGGGAGGTTAAGGAACAACTGGGAAACTTAGGTTTAGAGATATATTCAGAAATTTAGCTTGAGTAAAAGTGCAGTTGTGTAAGTAAACTTACCATAACCGCAGATGTTCAAAGAAGCACTGCTGCAGTAGCCTTGGCTATCTAAGTTATATCTGCCAAGGATATAACAGCCAGCCGACTTCCAAAGCTTCAGGGTACCTTCCATGCTCCCCAACTGCCTGGCAGCTCGAGGGGACAAGTGTGGGCACCAAGCCATTTAGAGCTTTCCTGCAAACAGAGACAAGAAGGCTAAGCCCTGAAAGAACATGCTAAGAAAACTAAATAGTCACTCACTGGCATAAACAATACACCAAAATGCAAGGTGGGTGGAGGGAGGGAGTGGCTACTGCAGCAGTGATCATTCAAACTTCTACTAAGGTAAGTTTACTTTCACAACTGTCCTATGTTCACCATTGATCACCGCTGCAGTATCCTTAGCTATATGGGTAGATTACCCAGCTTACTACATTTGGGAGGTGGAAGAAGATGAGTCCAGCAAGACTGATTTAGATCTAGAGAAGGAATCAAACTTATAGTTCTTTATAAAATCATGAACAGAGGATCAAGGAGCAGCTTCTGAAATACTTCTACAATCCAACCCTTTCCAAAAAGCCATAGCCAAAGCCAAGGCCCTCAAAGAGTGAGCCTTGACCCTGCCTAGAATAGCTTTGCTGTGGTGACTATAACAAAAGGTAATAGCCTTGGATAACCATTTGGAAACAGTCTGTCTTGTCACATGTACCTTCTTATTACCTTTACAAGAAATGAACCATTGATCCGATGACCTGAAAGATTTAGTTTTGTCAAGGTAGTACCTGAGTTGTCTGTGCAGATCTAAGGAATGCAGTCCTTTCTTCCTCATTTTAGGTTCATGAAAGAAAAAGGGGAGATTGATAGTTTGGTTTAAAATAAACTCAGATCCCACTTCAGGCATAAAAGGATTGGTTCTCAAAGAAATCATGCCCTTGTGGAAAATAAAATACAGTTGACTCACCATAAGAGCTAGCAGCACTAATATACTCTTCTTGCAGAGGTCAGAGCAATCAGTAAAACTGTTTTCCATGTTAAGAGCCCCAAGTGAGCCAGGTGAGCTGGTCCAAATGGAGCAAATGTTAGCTTCTCTAACACAAAATTTAGATCTCAACAAGGAGCCACTGGTTTTCTTTGAGGCCTCTTATGCAAAACCCATACATAAACATTTTGACAGGAGGATGCATTGAAAGAGAAGGATGCACAGTAGACACACAGAAATGGATGATAAAAGACATTTGACAGAGGAGTAAGAAAGGCCAAAGGCTAGTAACTCACACATATATTGTACAAACAGGGAACAACTAAGCCTGAATGGGTGCTGGTTATGTTGTTCCCACCAGCTGCAAAACCTTTTCCTTTTCCTTTTGATAATATATGATTTTCTATTAGCAGGCCTTCTTACTTCCATTATTACTAGCTGCCCATCCTCAGCAAACAGGTTTCCAAAAGGAATTAAGACCCTGTCATCCAGACAGTTATCTGAAGTTGCCTGGGGTAAGGGTGTATCAAACATGCCTTTCTTGAGTGAGTAGACTAGAGCCAGTCTGTATGGAAAGCCATTTCCAAAAGAAGGGAGACCCACAGCTGCCTGATCCAAAAGGGAGTCACCACAATGATCTTGAGGAACTTATGAATCTTCAGAAGTACCCTGGATATTAGTGGACATGGTGAAAAAGTATACATGAACATTTATGTCCAAGGAAAAGAAAAATATTAGTTTTTCAGATCTTCTTGCAGAGACTCCTAAAGCAGAATCTTGCCATCTGATTGTTCAGAGAGGAGGCAAAGATGTCTACTTGAGGAACTCCTCACAGAAGGTTCAATTTATGGAAGACCTCCTCTGATCTAGTTTCCATTCATGATGCTCTGCCCTTGTCCTGCTCAGCTTATCTGCCACACACTTTTGCTCTGACAAAATATAGGATGCCTGTAGAGTGAGACTATGCTGTAGAGGCCACCCAGAAAACTGGTGGCTCCTAGTTGGGATCTTAATTTTGTGTTAGAAAAGCTAACACTTGCTCAGGTTAAACCAGCTAATCTGGCTGACTTAGGGTTCTTAATATGGAAAACAGTTTTACTGATTGCTTTGACCTCTGCAAAAAAAGGTATACGAGTTGCAAGCTCTCATGGTGTATCAACTCAATCTCATTTTCAACAAGGACAAAGTTTATTTGAGAACTAATCCTTTGTTTATGCCTGAAGCGGTATCTGAGTTTACTTTAAGCCAATCCATCTCCCCTTTTTCTTTCCTGAACCCAAAAATGAGGGATAAAGGATACTTCATTCCTTGGATGTCCACAGATACCTCAAATTCTACCTTGACAGAACTAAATCTGTCAGATCTTTGGACCAATGGTTCATTTCTTGTGAAGGTAAAAAGAACAAACTTTATCAAAACAAACTATTCCCAAATGGTTGTCTATGGCTGTTATCTTTTGTTATAGTCACCACAACAAAACTATTCCAGAGAGGTCAAGGCCCACTCTACCAGGGTCTTGGCTTCATGTATGACTTTTTGGAAAGGCTTGGATTGTAGAAGTATTTTAGAAGCTGCACCTTTGTCCACTGTTCATATTTTTACAAATCACTATAAGCTTGATTCACTCCCAAGGTCTAGATCAGGCTTTACAAAGAGCATTCTCCAGTGGTCCTGGACTCTTCTTCTTCCACCTCCCAAATATAGCAAACTAGGGTAATCTACCCATATAGCTAGGTGTACTGCAGCATTGATCAATATGGCAAACAGTTAAGTTAAACTTACCACAGCAGTAGATATTCGAATGATGACTGTTATAGTAGCCGCTGCCTTCCCTCCATCCCACTTTCTTTTAGTGTTTTTTTTTATGTTAAGATGTGGGCATCTATTTTTTGTTGTTCCTAGCATTGCCTTTTCAATGCTCAGCCTCCCTCTATTGGCTGTTAGGAAAGCTCTGAAGGGCTTTACCCCTAAAGTTGTCTTTCAGTCAGCTCAACTCAAGCTGCCAGTTTGGGCATGTGGAAAGTGCCCTGAAGCTTTGTAAGCTGGCTGGTTGTTATATCCTTGCAGGATACAACCCATGTAGCTAAGGCTATCACAGCAGTGATCATTCAAACATCTGTTGTTATAAGTTTAACTTACATAGCTGTACTTTCTCATGCTTATATTCTGTTTCTGAATCTCCAGCAGGAAGAAAAGTATTTGTTTGCTTGAAAATGTAGCCCAAACCTTGTATAAAGACCAGGTCAGGTTACACAATTAAATACCAGTCAATGAAGCAAAACTAATGACAAAGCAATGAAATCTGAAGCCCAGTTATTAAATTTTTTTTTTTTTTTTTTTTTTTTGTGTGGATCAGTAGAATATCAATCTTTCAGTAGATACATACAATCTCAGGCAGCCTCAAAACTTCAGGTCTACAGATTTTTCAAAACAGGAAATCAAAGCAGTAACTCAACTCCATAAACAAAACAGACACTACAGATGGCTGATCTAAGTGGCTAAAAAATAAATGCAGACAGAAATAAATAAAATACAATTACTTCCCTTGCTAATGTTCTGTTTTTAAAACTCCAGAAAGGGGCCAAATAATTGCTTGCAAATGCAGCCAAAGCCTTATTCAATGCTTTTCTTCCATAGGAAATATTTATCTATAACTAGCTCTATTTTTATGGTTTTCCACTTAGACTTTGGTCAAGGCAAGGGAATATCTTAAGATTTTGGGTCTCATGGCTTCTATGATTTTCATGATACCCCTGGCATGACTACACATGATAAAGATACAGTGGTAAGATGGGCCTTCATATTACCTTAACCAGAAATGGACTATTGATCTGAAGATCTGAAAAATTTAGTTATGTCAATGTACTACCTGAGGTGTCTGTGCACATCCAAAGGGTGGAGTATCCTTTCTCCCTCATTTTTGAGCAAACCAGGAAAATGATGCAGAAAACAACAGTACAGCACAGGTACTACTCCACAGATATTTATTTTATCTTTGTCAGCAGACATGGTGAACTTCAGAAAAGATGTAGTCTCATGAATATATTGAAAACTGTCTGTAATCTATTGACACCTTCTTTCCAGAACAACACTATGTCATCCAGGTAATGGCCATATAAGGCCCAGCAATCATTAAATGGTGAATTGATACTCAAATTATTCAGAATAGTGCAAATGATTTTAATATTTATAATCTGTGTCATACTATGGTCAGTGCTGAATGGGCAGACCTGTTTCATAAAGGGCTTAACTTTGTTCCTGCCAGAAGGGCTAGCTTGGTTGAAACAATTTTGCAGGTTAAAACATTCACTAGAAAACTGAATCTTGCTTTACATGTTCAGCAAAGGGAGAATGCATCCATCTACAATTCTAAAAAGGCCTAGTACTTTTATTCTACCCCCACACCCTATGGTACATATGTTCAAGATGCTCTGTGAGAGTGAGATCAGGACTTCGAGGTCTGGTAAAAATCGGACAAATATGATGGCACATGAAATTAGCCTATTACAGAATATTTTAGATAATAAAAGCATCAGAATCATGAAACCGGATAAGGGTGGGGGTTTGGTTATTATGGATGTAGAGGACTATAATAGTAGAATATATAGTATCTTATACAGTGGCACGTCGAGATTTCTCGAAACGAACTTAATATAGCCCATAGAAACATTGATCTGACTTTAGATGAACTATTGCTTAATGGGCAAATTAGTTTGGTAGAACATGTTTTTTTTTAAATAAGTTACCTACGAACTCCTACTATTTTTGGAATCTCTAAAATTCATAAGTCCATTTCCCACCACCAACTTCATCCCATTGTGGATGCTAAGGCATCCAAGACTTTTGGAATTGCTAAGTTCATCAATTTGAAAGTCAAACATGTACTTGATCAACGAGCCACTCTTTCTAAGGATTACTGGGATTTCCTGAGTAAGATCAGCGAGGACATATACAATGATAATCTGCTGATGGTAACCATTGACATTTGTGATCTTTTCTCTGTCATACCCCATGATCAAGGAATAGAATGGTTCTATGAGTTTTTATGTGGTAACAATACTATGGGGCACAATACTATATTGACAATAAGGACTTGTATGGAACTAGTGTTGGAGAATAACTTCTTGATTTTTGATGGCCAGCTGTTTAGACAAAGACAGGGTTTGCCCATTCGTGAGGGTCTGCCCTTATCCTATTGAGCTTGTCTGTCATACAGTTCTGCTCTGATGGAATGTAGGATGCCTGCAGAGTGAGACTGTGCTGTGAATCTATATTTTAAGTTATCATGACTAATCTGCGGAGGGGGTACAACCTGATCCCCTCTTGCTTGTTGATGTACCATGACTGTGGTATTGTCTGTAACCACTTGAAGAGGCCAAGGGGATCAAGGATAATTCAGATAGTTGACTGACTTGATCAGGACAAGCATCTCTTTTATATTTAAGTGCTTGCATCTGTCTTTGGTATCCCACACACTTCGCACCGTTATCCCTTCTGAAACTGCTCCTCAAGCAAAGTCCGATGCATCTGTGGTGACTGACTGCTTTGGAATAGGGAAGGAGAAGAGGAGACTTGGATTTAAGAATACCTGTGATCTCCACCAAGTGATTTCCCTTCTGACAAACCCCAGCACTGGGATTTGAAAAGACAAGGGTTGTTGGTGCTAGGACCAAAGAGACTTCAGATAGCACTGCATGTTTCTCATGTATAGTCTTGCCAGGGGAAACCAGAAGATGCAAAATTCTGAGGTATTCCCTTGCAATGACCAATCTAGATATAGATCTAGTTTTCCTGTGGAAAAAAGCTTTCAATAAGGCTTGGGCTACATTTATATGCAAACAATTATTTGGCTCCTTGATGCAGTTTTAATAACAGAAAATAAGCAAGTGAAGTAATTTTATTTTCTTTCTTTGTGTCTGCACTTATTTTTTAACCATCTGCCTTCTGTAATGTCTGTTCTGTTTTTGCAATTTAGTTACTGCTTTGATTTCCTGTTTTGAGAAATCTGTAGGCCTGAGGTTTTTGCAAGTTCCTCAGATTGTGTGTATCTAGGTGGAGCTTGATATATTGCTGATCCAGGGAAAAGCGTTAAACACTTGGGCTGCAGTTTTCACTGCTTTGTCATTGGTTGTTTTGCTTCACTAACTGGTATTTAATACACAACTCTGGCCTAATCTTTGCATAAGGCTTGGGCTAGATTTATAAAAAAAACTATTATTTTTCTCCCTCCTGGAGTTTTAAATACAGAAAACAAGCAAGGTGAATTACAGCTCTGTAACTTAAACTTACTATAACAGCAGATGTTATAATGAGCATTCCTACAGTAGCCGTAGCTATTTGGGTTATATCCTGCCAAGGATATAACAGCCCACCATCTTCCAAAGCTTTATGGTACCTTCCACATGCCCAAACTGTCAGGCAGCTCAAGCTGAGCTGACTAAAAGACAACTTTAGGTGCAAAGCCCTTCAGAGCTTTCCTGCCAGCAGAGAAAGAGAGGCTGAGCCCTGAAAGTACAATTCTAGGAAAAACAAAAAATAAATGTCCACACCTTGACATATAAAAAAAAAAACACTAAAAGCAAGGGGAAATGGAGGGAGGCAATGCTACTCTAACAGTGACCATTTCAACATCTACTGTTATGGTAAGTTTAACTTACACAACTATACTACATTAACCATATTAATTACCACTATGGCAGCCTTAGCTATACAGATAGATTAACTGAGCTTACTACATTTGGGAACCTAGCTTATAATGCTTCGTAAAAGTGTGTACAGAGGACAAAGTTGCAGATTCTAAAATATTTCTAAAATCCAGATCTTTGCAAAAAGCCATAGATGAAGCCAAGTCTCTGGTAGAGTGGGCCTTGACCCGGCCTGTAAAAGTTTTGTTGTGGTGACTATTACCAAAGGTAATAGTCTTAGACAACCAATGGGACACAGTCAGTTTTTCCAAAGGTTGTCTCTTCCTTTTAGCTTCACAAGAAATGAACCATTGATCCGAAGATCTGAAAGATTTACGCCCAGATTCAACAAGCCCTGCATGGTGTGCAGGAACAGTGCAGGAGCTCCTGGAGGCAATATGGCCGCCGTGCGATCCAGGAATAAGTTGCAGGTTCATGGACGAGCGCTCCTGCACTATTCCTCCATGGACACAGCTCTTGTATGCAAATTACCCCATTTGCAGGTGAAAACCATGCAAATGAGGTGAATTTGTGATCTGGGAAGCTGTCAGTCAGCTGTGCAGGACTAGTGTAGTGTGTAGAAATGTACTCGGTTGGTAACCGAGTACATTTCTGCAAACTACAAAACAGATCCATGACAGCTCCAAATAAAGTGTGTATATTATGTGGAAACCATGCCAATGGCCAAATATATGGCCATTGGCATAGAAAACAGTTGAGAAAAAAATAACTTTTTTTAGCCAATTTCGGCTGTTTAAATGTAGGGCAGCGGCACACAAATGGGATTGGGCCAAAAATAACTTAAAATAAGCATTCTAACCAAAATCACTATTTTGCCATTATACTCAATGGCAGGCAGATGACAATATGGCCAGTGAATAGTGGTTGCTACGGGGAGGCTCAGTGTGGGACCTGTAACTATGCATTAGCAGGCAATCCTATGCAAATGAGGGGAATGATACTGAATCCCAGATTTCCCCTCAATGCTAGTCAGCACCCAACAGTGTAAGTGCAGGGATAGCATGGTTCAAGCCCAAGAGTTAGCTGACATCATAGGGGAGTTGTCAGGCATACTGTAAGCGGATTGGAGCCCTGTGGCTCGGGTTTGCCCTTACTTGGTAGAGCTAAGCAAGGGGGGTGTCTGAGGCTGCCTAGCACTCTTTACATTGCCTAAGCAGGTGTGTTTTAAAGGAAAAAAAAAACAAAGTAAACCAGGAAATAGCAGCTCTTTGCACATTTGAGCACTGTGTTTGCGTGGTGCGCCCCTGGGCTTAAACAGGAAGGCAATGGGAAGGGAAAACAGCAGTAGGAAGGTAATCTAGGAGAACTAGCATAGCTGGCAGGTGAAATGTATCAGAATCAGCCAATTGCACAGGAAGCAGCTCAGTCCAGCCCAGAACACTACTATAAACTATGCAAACAACTTTCCCTCTGGTTTTTCCCACATACTCTACACCACCGGTGTATACAAGAGGAGAAATATTAACAAACAAAAACAACAAAATAATAGGGGCTGCAGCAGCTATCATACATTAAAATGTGGAAGAGGCTGAGGGTGGTGAGGATGAAAATGCTGTCGACCAACCCACAGTGAGGAGACGGAGAAGAGTTTACAGACCCAGGGTAACCTACCAGGGGGCTACATGAGATGAAGATACTGGAGCGCTGTAGAGTGGACAGGGACCTCCTACAGCAAATTGTTAAGTTGTGCCAGCCATGCCTGACACACAGAACTAACAGAGGGGAACCCATCCCACTGGATACCAAGGTATGTGTAGGACTAAGAATACTAGCCACAGGTACTTTCCAAAGGCTAACTGGGGATATCATGGGGATCTCACAGGCATCAGCATCCAGGGTACTCCACCAGTTCCTGGATGCCATGTCAGCACATGCTGGTGAGCATGTATATTTCCTCAACACCCATGAGGCATTGGCCAGCAATATGCATCTCTTCCTCCAAATAGCAGAATACCCTGAGGTAGTGGGTGCTATAGACTTCACGCACATACACATCAAAGCACCACCCTGTGAGCAGGGTAGGATCTACATCAACCGCAAGGGCTTCCCCTCCATCAACTGCCAGGTTGTGTGCGATGCCCAGGGCATTATAATGAATGTGTGTGCTAGCTGCCCTGGACTCTATCACATCTCCCACATCTGGTATCTGACACAGCTGTACCAGAGATTTGCCAGTGGGGACATCTCTTACGGTCAACTAGTGGGGGATGCTGGTTACGCACTGGAGCCATGGCTGATGACACCCATCAGAAATATACACACACCCAAACAAGAACCCCATAATGAGGCACACACACAGGCCAGAATTATAATAGAGTGCATGCTTGGGATGCTCAAGTCATGGTTCCAGTGCCTGGACACATCCAGTGGAGCCTTGCAGTACTCACCAGCTACATGTACTCAAGTTGTCATGGTATGTGCCATGCTACACAATATGATCCTGCGGAAACAGGTGCAGCAGGAACAGCATGGGGCAGGGCCACACAGCCCCCCACCATTGCCAAGGCCTGTACAAGCATAGATTGACTCGGAGGAGGAACAACCTGAGCCTGCCCCAGTAGGCAGAAGGAGGCATGCCCAGTATGCCCTGGCCTTGGCAAAGAGGCAACTCATAGCACATACACTGACACAGTAGGGACCCAGGGAATGACACCTCTCTCTGACTCGCACATACAGTAAAAGGGATGCCAAATGTGACACTACCTGTGCTCAACCATGTATAGGGGCGTGTACTATGTGCATCCGACATAGGCAGCCCTCCAGCACCATCCTCGATACTGGCACATCCACAAGGTAAGTCAATCTTCCTACCAATTGCCGAATGAAGTAGTATGTGTTGTTACTTGTATCTATGGATGAATGTGAGCATGTAAGGGAATCAGGTGGCTGAATGGGATGCCAGCAGATAGTGCACACCTATAGTGGCAGCATGAGATCTGTAACAAATAGTGCTGTCACCACAGAAGCCAGTACTATACATGGTGACAAAACCCACTGTAGGAAATGTGCTAGGCCACATGTGTGTCCATATGACAAACACATGCCAGTCAGGGAGGCTCACATACCCAACAACAGTCTCAGCCAGCAGGATAGGTATAGACAAATACAAACAAAGGCTGTGCTAAGGCCTCTGAATAATGGCTATAGGTAACCTCCCCCCCAGGCCTACACAGACAGACTACAACAGGTCAGGCAGTGGGATGTTAGCTCTGAAGGGTAAGAAGTCAGAAACTGAAATGTAGGTCAATCAGACCTAAGACCTGTGTATACTGATATGTCTCTAGTCAGCATGATAGGTTAGAATACAAAATGAAATGGAGTACCTGACATACCAGTACAGTCATAGCAAATGTGTACAATTGTCAGGTGTGCCCCCTCAGTCCTATGTAGAAATGTAGAAACAGTCTGGTGTGCCCCCTATTCCTATGTAAACACGTAGTAACACACAGGTGTGCCCCCCAATCATATGTAGAAATGTAGTAACAGTCAGGTGTGCCCCCCCAAATCCAATGTAGAAATGTAGTAACAGTCAGGTGTGCCCCCCATTCCTATGTAGACACATAGTGACACACAGGTGTTCCCCCCATTCCTATAATGTGTAACTATTAAATGGACACACCCTTGGAATTGTACATACAAGTTTGCAGCACATTATCTGGGCTTGTAGTAGGGAATACCGATGTAGTCTGGCCAAACACTTGCAGACCACAAAGGTCATAGGAATGATGTATTGAGAAACAGCTGATGTCCCTGCACAAGTCAGCGTAAATGTAATGCCCTATGCATATCTGTGAGTCAAATGCAAGTAGTGTCCATAGCACACATGCACCTGGCTCACCCAACCACCACCCACAGGTACCTCTCTGGTCTTATCCCTGCTGTTGGTAATGAGTACAATATGACCCCCACCTGTGTATGGCAATAGCAAACGAATGCTGCATGCAGTGCAGGTGTCCCATGCATGTGTGTCCCTAGCTGTAAGCAGCACCCTGCCAGCATCCATACCACTGGATCAATACTGTCAGAAAGTATTGGCATGAACACCTAGTACACCTACCCTGTCACCCCAGGGGAATATACTGTATTGCAGTCTGGGACTGTAGGGCTGACAGAATGCAATGGCCTGCTACAGCTGGCCTGCATCACTACCAAATGGCCTATAGTCAGTCCTCTGCCAAAGGCCTGTATCTCACCTGTACTCCCAATGTATGTTATGTCATGGACTGCCACATAACAACGTAACACAGTCCACAGAATCCATATGCAAGGCCATGTGGACAAACCACAATAACATGTGCACCATGTCCTACTGCATGAACTGTGGACCAACACCAATATACTGCTGTGATGATGTGATAACTATAGGGAAAGTATCAGAGAATGTTTGCGTAATGTATGGGAGAGGATAGAATAATGGGGGGGGGTGGGAGCATGGGCAGCATGGAGTGTGTGAAGTCTGAAGCATAGCCGTGTGCACATACTATCCCTGGCTGCAAACACAAGAATGGGTGGCTACAAACCTGCTCATAAACCACAATAAGGGTAATGTCCTGGCTTATGACCCCTGCCTCTGGGTGACCTGTGTGAATCTGTACAGCTGTGAGGTATTGCCACAGCAAGATAAGGCCATACTGTCACGTCGATGGATGTACAGGTATGGAATCCTCTGCCACCACTGTACCAAGGTGCTGAACCAGTTACACAAACCCAGCAGCAAGTGTCTGCAGCTCCCCCTCCAGAATGGCATGAGTTTGCAGGAATATGTAGGCATTTGACCACAATACTGGACACAGCTGCATTCACGCTGTGTTCTCCAGGACATCACTGTGAGCAAATATGTCTACCTGACAGTACTTGATGACATAAAACATCACAGTGTATAACAGTACACATGTCTGAATATCTGTGCTAACACAAGGACCATGTAGCAGAAGCAGCACAGACACAATTACCTACAGTAACCCACTATCCCTTGCCCATTTTGACCCCATATTGTCAACTGATCTACAGATATCCTGCAGAAACAGTTTGCTAGCTGTAGGTGTAGAACACAAAAGTCTGCACTGGAGTACAATCTACCTGGAATGGATTCACACATTAAATACAGAAGGTCATACTGGGCATGCTCCCACACCTAAAGAAATGAAGCCCATGTCTGATAACAACAGTGGACCATACATATCTGACAGTTGCAGATGTTAGTGCATACACTCCTCAGTATCCACCAGTCATGCTTTGCACACACATTGGATAGGAATACACACATATATCCAAGGACAATACACTATAATACACTTTGTTAAGGGCAGATCCTGCCTCTTAAACCTGGTCGACTTCTTTGAAACCATCACCAAGGCCATTGACAAAGGGAAGGTGGTCCACACAGCCTACCTGGACCTCGCAAAAGCCTTTGATACAATACCCCACTCGGGCATTATAGATAAGCTCACCAGCTTAAATATAAACCCCTATGTCACTAGATGGGTTGCAAACTGGCTCAAGGACAGAACCCACATGGTTAGAATTGCTGGAGACATGTCAGACTCCAAACCAGTTACAAGTGGCATCCCACAAGGCTCAGTCCTGGGACCTCTCTTGTTCGGTATATATTTCTCAGAGGTACAGGCCAACACGCAAGGACTGTGGCTGACCAAGTTCACAGATGACTGCAAACTGGGCGCCATAATCGACTCTCCAGCCGACACAAGCATCCTCCAAAAGGGCCTCATAGAAACAGACAACTGGTGCCAGAGCCATGGCCTCAAGCTAAATGCCAAAAAGCGTATAGTCATCCCCTTTGGCAAAAACAAAGTGCCCACAAATTACCACATAGGCGGTAATCCATTAAGTACAGAAGAAGTAATTAGGGACCTGGGGACCCAAGTTGATAGCAATCTCTCATTTGACAACCACGTGGCCAAAGTGGTTAGAAAAACATTTTATATAGCCCACCTAATCATGAAGGGATTCACATCTAGATCAGGGGAGGTCATCGTGCCTCTTTACTCATCCCTCATCAGGCCCGTAATCGAGTACAATGCCCCTTTTGGGATGTACCTTACCAAACACCTGCAGCAACTGGAAAGACCCCAAAAGTACCTCACCAAGAGGATCAAAGGGCTCAAACAGATGCCATATGCTGCCCGGTTAAAGAAACTCCAGCTCTACTCAGTGGCATACCGCCTGCTCAGAGGCGATCTGTGCCTGACGTATAAAGCCATGTCCAACCCAGAATTAAGGGACATGCTGCAACTCAAAAAATCCAAATCCCATCGAGCTACGCACTCGAGAGACTTGATCCTCAGCACTGAAATAAATAGGACATGCTAGAGGGACAGATTCATAACCCAGAGGCTCCCTTCACTCTGGAATAAAATCCCAGTCCGGGTTAGGCAGAGTCCCTCATTGACTCTCTTCAAGAGGAATCTTGATGAGTGGATTGGAGATCGTAGGTTTACCCCGGGTATCACTTCTGTGTCACTGTTAGACAGAGGCACAGTATACTAACCTCGAAAAAGGGCATAGCAAAATTAATTTAAAATGGGTGGTGAAAGCCAAACATACTCTGGCTAGGCTTATAAATGCCCTAGGGCAGATAGCCTACTATGAACCTATGAACCTATAATACGTCAAAATTACACATACATAGATGTGTGGAAGAGAGTGACAGTGACAAAGAGCCTTCCATCATGAGGCCTGTCCCACCCAGCACACAGCCAAATGGCTACAACCACATGATATGTAAATATCACTCACCGTAAACATTTGCCTCTGGAATCCCACAGCAGTATAGACTCTGTGGTGCTAGTGCTAACTGTGCAACATGACTGTACAAGGCAGTAGTCATCTAGCAGTTGTATGCACATACCTGTGGAATATAAACCTGTGTGTGCCTGAGTGTGGTGTGTCTACCCCTAGATGAATGTGTTATGGCCCATGCACACACACTGCCCTCCCCATTGCCCTACTGTGACAAGCCTGCTGATGTCAGTCACTTTGAAATACACCTTTGGGGAAGGAATAGCCCAATAATCTCTGTGGCATGTCCTATAACTGTATAATGCTGTACTGTGATTAACTAGTTAGGTAGGAGTTCTTATCCCAGATGTGGCAACTCTGTGTGTTTGTCTGTGTAGGGATCAATGCTTTTTAGTCTAATCACACTCACTACAGTTCAAATGCCCTAGTTTGACATGCCTGCTGATGTCATTTCACTTTGAAATACACCTTTGGGGAAGGAGTAGTTCAGTAACCTCTGTGGCATGTCCTGTAACTGTATAATGCTGCAGTGTGATAAACTAGTTAGGTAGGAGTTCTATTCCCAGACATGGCAAGTGTGGATGTTTGTGTGTGTGTTAGTTTGTATGTGTAGGGAGCAATGCTTTTGAGGCCATTCACAGTCACTACAAATTCCAGTGCCCTTCTTTGGCAAGCCTGCTGATGTCATTCACTTTGAAATACACCTTTGGGGAAGGAGTAACCCAGTAATCTCTGTGGCATTTCCTATAACTGTATAATGCTGTAGTGTGCTAAACTAGTTAGGTAGGAGTTTTATTTCCAGACATGGCAAGTGTGGATGTTTGTGTGTATGTTAGTTTGTCTGTGTAGGGAGCAATGCTTTTGAGGCCATTCACAGTCACTACAACCTCCAGTGCCCTACTTTGACAAGCCTGCTGATGTCATTCACTTTGAAATACACCTTTGAGGAAGGAGTAGCTTGGTAATCTCTGTGATGTGTCCTATGACTGCGTAATAGTGTAGTATAATAAACTAGTTAGATAGGAGTTCTAATCCCAGACATGGCAACTGTGTGTGTGTCTGTGTAGGGATCAATGCTTTTTAGGCGAGTCACACTCATTACAATTTCAGATGCCCTACTTTGGCATGCCTGCTGCTGTCATTCACCTTGAAATACACCTTTAGGGAAGGAGTAGCCCAGTAATCCTCATGGTGCATCCTATAACAGTGTAATGCTATAGTGTGATATAGTAGTTTGGTAGGAGTTCTATTCCCAGACATGGCAAGTGTGAATGTTTGTGTGTGTGTTTGCTTGTCTGTGTAGGGAGCAATGCTTTTGAGGCCATTCACAGTCAATACAACCTTCATTGCCCTTCTTTGGTAAGCCTGCTGATGTCATTCCCTTTGAAATACACCTTTGGTGAAAGATTAGTCCCGTAATCTCCATGGTGCATCCTATAACTGCGTAATGCTGCAGTGTGAGAAACTAGTTAGGTAGGAGTTCTATTTCCAGACATGGCAAGTGTGGATGTTTGTGTGTTTGTTTGTCGGTGTAGGAGCAATGCTTTTGAGGCCATTCACATTCAATACAACCTCCATTGCCCTACTTTGGCAAGCCTGCTGATGTCATTCCCTTTGAAATACACCTTTGGGGAAGGAATAGTCCAGTAATCTCTGTGGCACATCCTACAACTGCGTAATGCTGTAGTGTGATAAATTAGTTAGGTAGGAGTTCCAATCCCAGACATGGCAACTGTGACACTTGGTGTGTGTGTGTGTTTGTAATTTGTATCCTGTGTGCAGGTGGCTGTGAGTGTGTAACAACTGGACTCATTGTGGAGTGGGTTTTGCAAATTTCTTATATTGTGAGCCTGTTATATGTCACAATGTCCACCTTACAAGGATAACAGATGTCAAACAGCAGAGAGGCTGGGGTTGCCAATCCATACCCCTACATGTGACATCAAGTCCTGACAAACAAATTAGGCAACCCTTGTATTACCCAGAGAACACTCTCAACCCATGTCTCATACACAAACACACTAGCCTAGGCAACAACCACTTTGATGGTAGTACCCTGCATATTGCCCACAGATAGCAACCATGGTGTAATTGCAGTGGACTACAGAGGGCATGGCACCCTATCCAGTCACTACAATAGGCACATAATTGCAGACAGTGCGCTTTCACTATGTTCCCCACTGGATGCCTGCAACAAATGTAGTGCCATCAATGTGACCCACAAAAGACATACCATGTCTTAAACACATGCTCGGTATAGACAGATGTCACTGACACCAGGGAATCCCTGTACCATGCTATCAATGTAGGTGCAGGGTCAACCTGGTGTCTATTACCAGTTCCCACCACATGAGCCCAGGACTGGCACATCTGATGATAACAATCTGTGTACACAACATGGGCCAGACACCCAAGGTAAGTTAAACATGTCACTGAACATGCATGTAGGATGTGTGCACATCCCTGACACTGTCCATGTCATGGACTATAGAACACATATATGGCAAGCATTGCACAGCACTGGCCACACACAATAGTAACCCATATGACTGGATGGTGAATACAATACCCACCTGTGTGGGCCAATCCAGACACTACACCCCTGAGCCACACTGCAGTCCATTGTCATGTGGCCTGATGCCAAGGTATACCCTTCACCTAGCCTTGTACAGCCTTCTGGCACAGTCAACCACTACACACCTGTGAAGCAATGCACCCATGCATGTCAGTACTGGCACCCTGTGTCGATGTGTGTGGAGTATGCTTTTGACACCATTCACTCTCACTATAACCTCCATTGGTCTACTGAAGCATGTCGTCTGATGTTAGACACCTTCACATACCCTTTGCCCATATATCATCTGGATAACCCCTGTGGTGCATGTGATACCTGTGTATTACTGTATTGTGGCAAACTATCTAGTTAGAAAGTCTATTCCTGACCCTGCCAACTATGTTAATGTGTGTGAGTCCCTGAGAGAGTGTGGCTGTGTTGAGGTTGATACCTGTCCATGTGGACAGGCATGTGTACTGCACCTACCTTATCGCTCATATATCACTGTTGCAGATGTCACTCACCATAAGATATACCTTTGGACACCTTCCCAACATGTAAGCTATGTGGCACATGCAATAACTGCATAGACATGTGATAGCAATACATAGTCAGTCAGGGGTTTGAAACCCTGTACTGGTAAGTGTGTGACATATCTGCCTGTCTCACTCCCTCTCTGGTGGATGTGGAGAAGTACACCTGCTTTGCTTAGGCAGCAGCTTATGTTTTGTAAGAGATGCTCGTGATCAGCTGATGGCCTCTGCACGAATTGGAGTTTCCCTCTAGCTGATTGCATGTGGAACAGCTGTGGTAATATTCCCATAGCCAATTGCATGGAAACACACTCCAATATCTAGGAACATCATGTGGGTGTTTGGCCTTTTCATTCACTGTGAGTAGGATCTCATTTTGGTGTTTGACAAACAGCAGCACAGATGGATTTACTTCTAACAACATACACTGTGGAAACAGGCCAACAAACAGGAGGGGGATGTGCCAGACATGACTACAGAATGTAAGTGTTGCTCTTCTGCATTTGGATAATGTTGGTTTAACAGGGTGGGTGTGGACATGGCTTGTCTACATTATTTAATACCTGTCATGACAGTGTTATGTGTTTGAGGAAACTCCCAGGTGTAGGGCTATCTGCAAACTAGGCAGTGTGTGGAGTCTTATGTTTCTTGTGTTACTCACAGATCACCTATCTTAGAACTGCAGAAGCATAGTCTGAGGACTGCAGTCAGTAGATGGTGACAGCCATGAGAGTTACTGACTTCATATCCCTCATAGGACATATGTCACAACAAACCCTGGTATGATAGTAAATGTATGAGGGTATCACAGCAATATGCCAATATTGGCCCAGTATTTGTGGCTCCAGCCACAAGTCTGTCAACCTTTGTACATATGTCATGCAGTAAGAGGTGCATATGTTCTGTAAACCATTATTTATTGACATCATACCCGATAAGCCAGTCAGATATCAGACTGCTAGACATGTTATGTATAGTAGGGGTTATTTGTGAGGACATAACCTGGGCATTCTGCGGTTGTGTGTACAGTACTGGGGTCTGTGTACTTATGGTAACTGTCGACAGTATGTGTATTGCACATACATAGCTTGGCCTGTGCACAGACTGTGGTAGATGCCATTGTTCTTGGTCCTGTTCTATCTGATGTTACATGCTGCTCCAGTGTATGGTACCCTATCAGCTCACATGTCTGTAGGGCCAAACACACACATGTCCCATACCACAGACAGGCATTGGACTACACTGTGTTGTGACCCAGTTTATTTAGGGTTAGTGTGTGAGTGGCACATATGAGGATGGTGTTTATCAGACAGTCCATATAATGTCATATTAAGCTTGTGTACCATATGTGGCTGTGGCTGTGTTCACATTGGTTGTGGGTATGCACTTTCTCACAGGTGTCTGTTACTCTGTGCTGTGACATGCATGTAGAGCCTGCTCTATTTGTATGTACATTTGTATTCTCCCATACAAAATGTAGTCCAGTGTTGTTGCAGTCTGCCTGTAGTGTGCACAGTGCTTTGTTACATGCCTAGCAGCTTAGTATAATTACCCAGGGTGCTGTTATGTCCAGATATTTGCAAAACATACTGCTGCCAGGCCACCATAACTGTTGTGTATTTCTTTTTTTTTTCCAATAATCCGTTTTAATTATTTTTTCAAAACAATATTACAAATCAACTCTATATATACAATATGTATATGATTACTTCCAATGGTTACATCCACATTGTATGTCAACATCAATTATTAACAGTAAATACAACACGAACAAAAAAAAAAACAACAAAAAACCAAAGACAACAATCTGTATTATCCTTACAACCTATAACTAATCTAAGATTAATTCTGTACTATTACTATGTGCCCTGAGAGAAAGTGGATAGGAACCTCTAGGCCAACACAATGTTGAAGATTTGCTCCCATATTTTTATACTGTTTATGCTTTTCTTGTGGTCACTGATTAACAATTTATGCGCTAAAATATGTCTTATTGCTAACAGTCTAAAATTTTCCCAAGATGTCTGGGCCGGGTTTAGCCAATTTGAGGCTATGTACAATTTCATTAATAAGCAAATATTCATGATTACGATCCTTCTTGATTTATCTAAATTCTCCGGGGGAATATGAAGGATCATAAATTCCCAAGAGAGTGTTGAGTTTTGGTAGCCCATTTTTTGTAGCTGCAGTTTTAATGACTTCCACAATTTATAAATGCACTTGCAACTCCAGAACATGTGCAACAAGTCAGCTGTCTGATCTAAGCATTGTGGGCATTTAGGTGAATTCTTCGAATCAAATTTGTGAAGAGTAAGACGAGTATAGTAGGCATTATTAAATATCATCAGTTGCATAAATAGTAATTTTTGAAGGGATACTGACTTTAATGTTAGACTAAATGCCTCCAATATCTTACTGTCATCTACCAATACTAATTTCTCCCTCCAGTAATTCGATAAGAGAATGTGTTTATTATATTTCCTCTCTTTTATCAATTTATATAGGTGGTTATATATTTTTTGTCCTGTAACAGAGCTTCCCACAGATTACGGGATATATTTAAGTCCTCTTCTTTAAGTTCAGAGTTATTAAAATAATTTATAGCCATATCTTTTAGTTGCCTCATGATGATTAGATAGGAAATGGGAAGATTCATCTCTTTTAAAATATCGTGTACTGCTATCCCCAGGAAAGAGTATAAGTCAAATACAGTTAAATCCTTTATTAGGGGGAATTTCCTTAAATCTATCAGTTGACTACCAATTGTTAAATTTGGGTTCCCATGAAAAGGTTGAAAGACCATCATATACTTTAATAAGTTTAAAGAAGTAAAGAGTTTGAATCGACGTTACATAGTTCTTGATATGCTCCATTAAGTCATATTTACTGAGTGTTCATTTATTTAGAAAGGGGAGTGCTTTACAGTTGATTCCCACTCCCCTTACATGTCTAAAAGTTAGGACCACCCATTTGGGTGTCCATTTCCGACTATCTCTATCAAAGTAAATCGCCCTTAAAATCCTGTTAGCATGAATCACTAAATAGTAAGTTTCAAAATCTGGTAGATCAAGTCCCCCTTATTTTTTGGAGCCATCAATTTCTCATATGATATCCTCGTCTTCCTGGGTTCCCAAAGAAATCTCCCCAGTCCTATATGAAGCTGTTTAAAAAATGTTCTCGTGATTCTGAGTTGTGCAGCACTAAAGATATATAACATTCTAGGAAGAACATTCATTTTTATAATTACGGCTCTTGCCATCAATGGCAGTTTCAATTTACTCCATCTTTTTAGGTCCAATGTTATTTGATCCCATGTTGACTTAACGTTATTCATAAAGAAATCTCTATTTTCAGTTGAAAATACAATCCCCAGATATTTTATTCGTTCTTCCGTCATTACCTGTCCTATCAGTGGTAACAATGAAAAGGGTGTGGGCGTCTTTAATGGGAGTATTTTTTTTT